>NW_026461192.1:0-57252 GCF_021730395.1 Mercenaria mercenaria | reverse complement strand
GATCGTGCTAAGAATTTTAGTTATCAGGGCAGGAAGTGCTTACTGCTAGTTTCAGAAAAGCTCGCCGAATGGGCGTTTACATCAAACGCAGGTAGTAAATGACGTAGCTGTCACTCCAGTGATCGGTGAGAGGGTAATTTGATGACGCTTGTAGTTTGCTCCGCCCAAACGTATATCGGTCGCAGGGGTAAGCATGTGTTAGTTACAAAAATGAAATATTACGGGAGTTTATTTCAGGATAATCCTGCATAATCATTACAATATATACATACATGTGCATGTACACATACGCAGCATATACGCTTAAAACTATTTACATTATAGATCTAAACTGTCTGAGGATCGACATTGATGTGTATAGTTTGTATTTATAGCAACTCTCGACGAAATACAACACAGCTGGTTTCATGTTTTTTTTAATTGATGTATGTCGGTCATGGATTTTTTTTCAAACGCGGAAAATACCGCTTATTATCGATCTTGTCTTCCACATTGAACTATCGGGTTCGTTTACCCATTTTGCTTTCAGTTGTAGAAAACAAATCCAGCAATATTTATTTAAAACTACATGCAGTATCTTGTCAAAATACAACTGAAAGTTTTGTCGGTATCTTTTTTGTAAGCGCCCCTTTTAACAGTTAATGGTACTGTCCAAATTGAAAGATGGACAAGTTCATTATAGAAATTTAGCAGGGTAAGGGTTAAGAGCGCAGCTTGTTGCATTTCGTTCTTGTTACACAGAGAATAGAAACCTAAGATCATGCACTAGATTTTGTAATAAAAAGTTTTATTGAATGTCCAGTTTACATGTCATGTTGATTGTTATTTTAGCTCGCCAATTATGACTGATGTCACTCTATTGAACATGCTTTCAGGTCACTGTTATATTATAGCACTAAGTCTTGTTCAGTAATTCCTTTCTTCTACAGATGTGTATCGGACAATTCTGTAAAGAGCGCAACGCGCGCTGAGTGCGACCGAGTAAATCGCATGCAGTCTTGGCATTATTTTTATTTTCATTTTTGCTTCAAAAATTACTAAATGGTGCAGATAAACACGCAGCCATTTTTTAAAAAAAACTAATACGCATTTCCTTTCCTACGATGCGATGTAATCCGATTGTCGGTAAAAAATACAAGGTGATGTGGTCACTATAATTATACCTCCATCTGAGTCTGATTACCACATCCAGTCTTCCAGGTTTCAAGTGGGTTAATTTAGGTTGCCTTGATGCTGTTTATTTCGATCTTTCCAAGTTTGACGCCGAGAATTGTCGAAGTCAGACAAGCTTACGATAGGAAAATTATAGTTATGATTTTAAGCTAACAAAAGCACATGTAATTCTGATTAAATGCATATCATGGTCAGATGGTAAGATCGTTAAAAACTAGTATTTGTGACAGGCAAAGTATAAGCAAGATCGCCTTTTACAAACGCTGTGAACATAGAGGTGCAATTTTACTATCACAGTTTTAAATAAAAAAATCTTTTGAGACACGTAAGTTCTATAGAATCTATTTTGTATTTACGACATAATCTGTAAAATACCAAAGCAAAGGATCGACATCGATTAGAATTTTATTGGAAAAGTTTTCAATATGAAAAAATATACATTATTTCATAGAAATCCGTCAAATTATTACTGAATGCAGAAGACATGTGGTATGCGATGTCATGAATACTTACGTCAAACGGAAAAAGTAGAGATAAAACTAAGCTGTCAGTCGATTCCATTGCCCTTGATCAACTTGAGAGTTCTATGTCGACTTCTGCCGTGTGATTTCTAGAATCCGAATTGTAGTACCCATCCATCGTTTGATTGCTCCCGTAGTCGAGAGGTTAGTCGTTGTCTTGAAATTACTGTAACCTCTCACTGATTCGGGTGGGGGCACGGGTCCGAGCCTTCCTATCGACCATATTTCTTTATGCGAGAAAGTTGGCACGGAGACGAGTCTAGTACTGGTTCTTCCCGGGAGCGATGTTTAATTAAGTAAACTAACCACCCAGCATCAAAGAAGAATTGTTGAAATCTAGCGTTAAACCCAAGAAAATAAATTTTCGTCGTGAGCAAGTTTCTCGGCAAGGAGACCTACTTAGTCATGAATACCGAATCAAGTTTCAGTTTGCTATTAAAGCCAAATGAAGGAGCCGGCTACATGACCGGAAGTTGAATCGTTGATAAGTAGGACATAAATACATGTTCAATGTACGAAAAAACAAGATTCCTGTTAATTCCAGCATGTCTTCAGAATCGCATGTTTGCTGGATTACCAAACACACAGAAATGCTTAGAGCTATTACCTTTATAACTTGAGTAATGTATGTAAACAGGGCATTTATATATGTTTAAACTAAATATATAATTTTTAATGTGAAAAGTGATGCCCATCAGGCTATGATTTACTATTGTAAACTTAGATCCCTGACCAAGCGATAAAAATACACATCATTTTTTATCGACTTGTCACAAGGAAATCGATGTACAGGAAAATACTTATAATGTATACGTGAAATGATCGGGAGAATGCAACGTTTATCAAGTTCAGTTTTACAGACATAATGTAATCAGCCCGAGTGCACGTAAAAAATGTTTGTTTTGAAACTGAGTCTGAGATACGGCTAAAAACTGTAATATCATCCATTTTAAAAACCATAAATACATTTATGACAGACTTTCCAGTTTAACTTGACTCGTGTCTTGGGCGGAGTTTATGTAAATGACGGTTACAAAATTAGCCACTCACGATCGATATCAGTCAGTGACTAAATGTGTATGATGCAAACACTGAATCGGCGCGCTATTCTGAAATTGGCAGTATGGTAAGCTTTTCGGGTCTTTGGATGTACGTCATCAATTTACCCTTTGAATAAATTTTAAATGTTTTGTAATATCGAAATCTGATAGAGTTAATATGACGTTTAGCGTCAGAAACAAGATCATATTCTCCAGTGGAGGGTTTACAACTGACCAGTTCAAAGCAGAGCCTTGTTATGTTCCTTCTTCATGTATGTTTGTGTATCTTTATTACTTCTTTAAGTTTCATTATAACATTAAAATTATGTTTTTGTATGCATGTGCTTAATCGATGTGCATGTGCATTGCATTTACAATTACCCTTATTTGCATTTCGAATGCTGTAATGGTAGTTGAGGCCGAACGTTGCCACTCCTTGTCTTTGTTTGGTAAGAAGCATTTTTGTTAAAGTAGCTCTCAAAGTCTTTCCGATTTTAGCTTGCTTTTTTTTCATTTAGATACAACTATTATTGAAAACATAACTTGTTTGCCTTACACTGTATTGCATTTTGCTATGATGATAAGTTATCTGTTATAGCGAATTAGAAACAGAAATAAACTCTGATAGTAGTTTTGTGTGCTACGAGTATTTCTTCGTATATGGAATGGTATATCGTTTTGAAATAATCTTTCAAATATCTACTTCAGTTCCTTATACTACACTTCACACATACATGTTCACTTGTTTGTTTATACAAAAATATATTTCCACCTAAAGTAAAGTTTACTATGTAAGTTGTTGTTTTACAGGGCCTATTACTTCCTTTCACCTTACTTGGAAAATGGAGATCTCTTTCATGCAATCCAGGAAGACATGAAACCAAACGATGGGAATTCTGTTGTTCTAGATGTTGAAACGAGACTAAGAATTCTTTTTCATGTTGCCTCAGCTATAGATTTTCTACACACACCTGTGAAAGGTTTCAGGTAAGACGCAGATAGACATGAAGTTAAGCTTCAGCATCATGAGGACTATTTCTATATATACGCAAAACATAAAGTTTCAGCTGCTTGTTTCAATACAACCCCTAGGTGAAGTACAGCTTAACAGTAACCTGTAAAAGAAACGAAATGTTTTGATACGCATGGCAATAATATTTTTGTGGATTTTGTGCGTGCACTTCAGCTTTATTATGGGCTCAGAGTTGTAGGCATCTATCATCTATTTTGTCTCTTTGCTTCCAATGATCTTGAATGTTCTTGATCAGAAGCACGGTGCAAATCTCTCAAACAGAACCTTCAAAAACGTCTTCCTTGAGAAACATATATAAGTTTATGTTAAAGAAATCAAACCTGTAACAAAAAAGTAAGAGGGCCAAACTTGTTCTAGATCACTCATCTGAATCTTAAACAAAGGTCAGCGGAAAACTAGCGTCGCTACTTAGTGGCCATTGTTTTAAAGAAAACAAACATTTGAAGAAATTAGCTAGAATTACTTAAAGAACATTCATGCAAATTTTGAAATCTGACCAGCAGTCTCAGAGAAGACTTTCAAAGTTTTTTGACAGGAAAATCTAGGAAATTCTAGTATTGTTCCTATAGGCCGTATTTGTTTTAAGTAACCATAACACTTTGAAGGAATTGGTGGAGGAGCCACTTTTTATAAAACCTGGCCTGGGTACGTTTTAAGTATTTCTCTACCAATGTTATTCAAGTGGTTTCGCTTCGTTGCCAATAGGGGCCGCCAGATCTAAAAATAGGAAACATCTTCAAACCACTCTTCTCCTAAACCGTTGATCCGATCTGAAATAACTTCGCACAAATGGTCAATACGTAACCCTCTAGCAAGATTGTTCAAATTATTCCGATTCGTCAAAAACAAAACAAAAACGTTTGAGAGCGCGGTCACTTGCTCTATATGTATATAGTGGAAACTTTCAAAATCTGGGGGTTTTTTGGGTTTTTTTGTTGTTTTTTTTGTGAAACTTTGTCACTTTTTAAATACCTTAACACAAATGGTCCTTGTGTGACCCTCTACCAAGATTCTTCAAATTAGATTGATTCATCAAAAACATGGCCGACAGAGGGCGTGACCATTTTTTCTATATATAGTAGAAACTTAGAAAATCTTATTAACTCACCTCACCTGAGTTATTGTAGAATTGCTGTGTCCGTCGTGCGTCCGTGCGTCTGTCCGTTCTTTGCAATTTATTTTAACGACATCTCCTCCAAAATCACTAAATAGATATTGATGAATATTCATACAAATGAATTGTGGTTGGCCCTCTTTCAAAGTTGTTCAAATGGTTCCGGTTCACTGAACATGTGGATCACTATGGTAAAAAATAGGTTTTCAGCTATCAAACTTTAAACGTATTCTGCTCTGAAACGATAATAGCTAGAGCCTTTATAACTGGCTTGTGATAACAGGCTGTAACTCTCTACCGCAATTGTTCAAATTATTTTCTTAGGGCTAGAAATGGCGACGTCTCTGAGTGTTAGATGTATGTACTGTATGCTTTTATATAAAAGGCATTTATATTTTCTGCTCTGAATTAGTAATAAGCTCTCATAAATTTCCAGCAATTTCAGCATTATTGCTCTGTTGTGAAAAATGAGGAAAAAAACTACACTGTTGAATCAAACATGTATACTTTTGATAAATATATATCGCCCTTTACTTTAGTTCAGTTCTTTTATTTGCTCTGTATTTACAACCTTATGTCCTACATGTTTCCCAGATGCCATACTAGACCGTATATCATTGCATTAAAACGGGACTCTGTACTTGTACAATTACGGTAGATAAACACACTTGAAGCCTTTTACACAGGTGAACGCTTTAGGGTCAATGACTCTCGTTTTTGCTTGACTAATTTGAAAACTTTTGACCTTACACCAGTTTTTTATAATGGGAGTCTATGAGAAAAATCAAAATATTGTGCACATTTTGCGAATAGAACTTTTTTTTTGTAGATTTTAATGAAACTTATAATATGGTGAAATAAAATATCTAGGTCTATCGCTTCTTTTGGAGATTTTTGCCGTGATTAAAGAGTTTCGTGCATTTCAAACTGATTTCATGACATAATTTGGAATTATGTATTGAGTCAAGAAGGATTGTTGCCATTGTAAAGCTGAATTAAATTCTTATCCTGATGATGCGGAATCTCAAAGTTACAGAAAGACATATTGGCAAACACTATAACCGCCCATGGTCTCAAGGACAGTGGTTCCATGGTAGCATTGGTCGATGGTTCTTTTTTATCATTTGTGTCAAACAAACCACCATTACTTTATAAGTCTAATAGTAAATGCTTTAACATTTTGCGCTTTATTTAAGGCTCAGTTGCATTACCGTTAGATTTTAAAGTATCAGTTCCAGAACTTACTATTCTTAATGTTGAATGTTATAAGACATGTCCATTTATTTTTGACACAAACGTTTCACGTTTTGATTCGGCTTCAACACAGTCGCAACAGCTGTGCTAGATGCATGGCAAATGACTTCCTGCTCTAGTTTGCCAACCTGTCACTGTTCACTCTGCTAATGAACATACATTCATGACTATTTACGGTACTGCGAGAGGTCTCTTAGTTCTGAAAGTTGTTACCGAAAGCATGCTTTCTTACAGCTCTTACCTGATAAGACATTGTTCAAGTTCATAGACATGATAATTATGACAGGGTGCCAGATCGTTTGTTTAACAACATATCGGCCAAATCTAATTTCATTAATTAAAAGTCTAACCTTTCTTTTGAAATTAATGTAAGGTGCTTGATAATCTTGTTTTAAATACAAAACCTCCATCTATTCTCTACTTACCTTGGGGATCTCAGTTAGGAGATCGAAACTGAAAATCTGTCGCCAGAACAGTTACTTTGTGTGTGCTAGATTGTTTGTAACTGGAAACGCATCTTTCTTGCTGGTTCCACTGACCTTGTGGAATATATGCGTTAATTTACTTTTTAATTGGACACTCAATCTAAATAGCCTCAACGTAAGATTCTTTTGGGAAAACTTAAAGTGCTGCGATGCCATCAGCGACTGAGAGAAGCCCTATTCTCATAATGTCGTTAAGATTCACAAGAAGGGTTCACTTCGTTCTTGTTTGGACTTTTACTTGCAGAATACCAGGACCATGAAAGATGCATGCATGCTACCTAGATTCGAACACTTCTGTCTTTCCATGTGTTCCAAGTTCCTTTCCGAACTAAAGATTCCAGCTAAAGATGAAAGAATAATATGAATTAGAATTGGTCGTCTTAGCTGGAAACATTGGACTTAACGGAATTAATCTTATGTTTTTGGTTAGGTTAATAGCGGCGGAACAGTCCACCAACTTAAGGGGAATTGTAGTGATGTTTTGCAATTGTGGGCATGTCTTGCTATTTTGGTTATATTTTAACCTTTTCAGACTTAATAACCAAATCGAGTCAGTTTATTTACGTCTGGAAGCGGTATAGTATAAATCTGGTATAATAATGATAATAATAATCTGTGTTGTGGAACGTCATAATGGCTTGCTCGCTCGTATTTATAGGAAAACCCTGAAGTCTAAACTGCTGTTCTATTCCTATTAAAACTTCCTGAACTATGCGATTTGTTTGAATGGATTTTCATTTGAAAAATGCAACGGAGAGTACGATCACTGGTACCAAATCAGAAAGAAAATATCGTACCTATAACGGACCATTTTATCCTGTATTCAAAGGTTATACATTTTCGGAAATCAGAAAGCTAACACTACGGCTAAGGCGATTTAACAGTTAGTTCTTCATTCTTGTTTTTATGTGTACTTCATAGCTAACAACCCCTTCCTGGAGCAGCTGCACTCGGACCAAAGTAGAAATTTTGAGAACAAGGGTTTTATTGCACTCTGCATGTCAGCTTATGTCAACAAGAACCGAACTAACCCATACCGTCTCATGGGCAATCCTTCTGAGAGAAAGGTAATTCACTGGATGTAATTAGATGTTATTACAACGGGGCTTGTGTGCCTTAAGGTGATATGTCACTCACTACTGTGGTTTGGATGGTTCCAATATTCCCGCATTCAAAGTTTTGGGTATTGTTTAATTACCTCTTTGAATCTTTGCTTTTTACTTGTGAAAGTTTCCGTGGTACTTAGACTCAGTGTCGTCGAATACCCTCTAATGATAGTTTGTTTACTTTTGCTCATTGTTTTCTCGGTGAGGGCTAGTCAATTATTAGTCACCTATTGGTTGAAAGCCAGTTAATTGGTACTTAGTCTATCGGATTGCGTTTTTTCCGTCCGTCATTTCGTTATACATTACATCCGTCTTTACGACCAGTCGTCTTTCCTGTCCAGTCTGTAACTCAAGAACCCATCAAAGCATTTAAGTTTATCACAAATGTTCCACATGATAAGACTATGTGTAATGCCCAATTTCCATAATTCTCGCTTAAAAGTCAATGTGACAGCTGGAGGTCAAAGGTTAACATTGTATCAACAGGGTTTGTTTTGTGTCCGGTCCAGAACTCTGCTATCCATTGAGGTATTACAATATTACCTGGCTCAAATGTATAACGTAATCAGAAGACCTGTCATGTGCAAAACATAGCTTCCTAGAAGAAAATGCAGTGTCAGAATTGACTTTCAAAGATCAAGAGGTTATATTTTCCATCGTCCTGTCCATAACCTTTTCATACATCTAAATATGAAAATATGACCTGGCACATGATATTTCCAATAACTGTCATCTGTCATCCAATAAGGGATTCTAATATTATATTATATTATAAATGTTCCCAATAATTAGAAAATGTGGCATGCGCAAATTAAGATTCCTGTCTCAAATGTCAATATTACAATTTCCTGTCCATAACTCGTTTATCATTTATCACGGGATTTAATTATTTCTTGGCAAAAAAACTTTCCGATAATCAGACAACTTGTCCACCGCAACACCCAAAGCCCTAGGTAAGCGTCAAGGTCACACTTAAGAGGACAAATCTCAGTACTTCTTTTTTCTTTCAGATCCATAACTCTGTTATCCATTAAGGGATTTTGACATTACTGGGCCAGGGCCAAATGTTCTTCATAATGAGACTACGTGTCTCGTGCAACACCAAGACCCCTGGTTCAAATATTAAGGTCACACCATAAGGTCCAATGCCAATAGGATATACTATCGTCCAGTCCATTACGCTGTCATCCATCAATGTATTTTAATACTATCTGGCAAAAATGTTCCTCATAATGAAAGGACTGGTAATGCACAACACCAGGCCCCTTGCTAAAAGGCTAAGGTCATACTAAGAAGTCAAATGCCAACATTTATCTTTTCCTGTCCGGCCTACACAATATTTGAGGTCAGTTTTCTTGTCATACCTGTAGCTTGTTTGTCCATGCATGAATATGTATATGATTTAGTATAAAAATAAACATAACACACATGTGTGGTACGGATCCAATTAAATCTATAATTTCCCTTGAATATGACGAAATGTTTCATTATATTTGTGTCTTATTCCTAAAGATTTAAAAATGAAATGTTATCAGATAACAATTTTTATTTTGATAGATTTTATAGAAATCAAAAACTGTAGATTTTTATATCCGAACAGTGTGTGTTATCATATTGTACATTATACAATATTAGGTTATACTGTAGCTGATGTAGTTAGTCAACTTCCAGTTGGGGGCTTTGTATTTCATGACAAAATGTTTTACATGTAGCTTTAGACATTACACTGATTTTCATGGAAGGTTCCCTATACAACGCCGTGTGAACTTACCTGCAAATGTCTCTTAATTTATATTTTGGCATATGTAACATTTGCAAATGTTTAGTTCTGCTCACCCTTAGGATAGATCTTGTGGACGGTAGAATGCATTTCCATACCGTGCATCAAAAGGCTCAAACAAACGTAGTATGAAACATTTTCAATTTTTGTTCTGATTTTATTTCTACCGGTTGTGTTTCCAATATTCTGTTCTGTTATCACAGCAGCGTCGTTTGTGCATTGTGGTGGCCATAAAATATTCCCTATATATTGATTCAGAGATGCTAGATTCCGATCTTTTCAGATAGTTCAGCACGGTATTTATGTTGAGATAGTGTTACTGTTTAGTTTTTCAGCTTGAACATTTCGGCTTGGGTTGTTCCTGTACTCTCACATTGATAGAATTGAGTATTGGTTGACCACCTTTTGCATAGGGTGCTTGATTTTTAGTCCCCTATCGGTGTAACATCGGAAGGGACGATAAGAATGACCTTCGTCCGTCTGTCTGTCCGTCGCAAATCTAGATCCTGCAGTCATTCAAAAGGTATTGAAGCTAGGTTAATAAAACATGGTATGTGAAAAGAGGGAAATATGTAGATTATGCACGTACATGACTTATGCTTGTAGGTCAAAGGTAAAGGAACTACTGAAGGTCAGGTGAAAATTGTTTCCACTTCATAACTTTTATGTGCATTAATGTATTATTTTAGTACTACACACAATGTTCTACATGATGAGACAATGTGTCAATACATGATCTATACTTGTCAGTTTCAGGTCAATGTCACTGTTTAAGGTCAATTAAAATGTGTTTTCACTCTTTAACGTTGAATTGCATGAAATGATGGTTTGCTACATAAAAAATGTTTCGCATGATTAGACGGTGTGTCGTGCACTTGATCCATGGTTGTCATTCAAAGGTCAAGGTCACTGTCAAAAGTTTTCCAGCGGTAGGGGACTTCTCTATTGCCACTGTAATACTCGGTCACATGTTAAAAGTTTCTGTAACATGAAGGCTCCGTAACCGTGGATCCCCTATCTAAATTCTACTTTGTTAAATTACGCCCATTCCTTTCTCATGTAGGACTAGTCCATTACTTTAATTTTAAATCATACGCCGCTTTTCATGGAATTGTACGTTAGTGTATCATTGAATGTTCTCCGCAGTGTGAACACATCTGCGGTTGTCTCCAAATTGTATGTCGGTACTTGTTACATTTGCACATGTTGGGTTTTGCTGAAGCCGTGGCTAAAGGGCGTGTCCAATACTATTAAGAAACAATCTTATTCAAACCGAGTCTGAAAAATGCTGGTTTCTACATCATTGACTTCTACCCGCTTAGCTCAAAAAGGACGAACGCAGATCTACGGACCGCGGGGTCTTGAAATCGATGACTGGGCGGAGCGTATGTTCTCCGTGACGATTTGATAATGGACATTCTGACTGAAATTATTGATCCTCCAGCTTTGATTCATGTGCAGAATTGACAGTTACTTGCGAAAAACATGTTTGCACGGGTACGAAATCCAGGCAAACTGGTTAGGTTAACTGCGCGCAGTAGCATAGCTAAAATACTGTTTAAAAACAGTGTTTAACCCAAGCAAAACAAACTTTATCTCCTTTTGGTCACTGAATTGATCAGTTATATTTCATAATTTGTCAAACCTAGATTTAACTGGATGTTCTCTGATGAGATATTTGGTTTGATATAGAGTATTTAACTTGTGAAGTATATCTGGACTTACATTGTGAATGTTAATAAACTTTCACTTTTGTCTAATTTACTTTCATTCCTATGTTAATCTTCGTTTCCAAATTTAGGAGACATTCCAACAGTTGGTGAGAATTGTAGCAGTGTCAGGTTTCTCTTACTTAGCTTAAGTTTATTAAATAATTTGATTACATTTGTATACACATTTTCTTTCATTCATCGTATCTGTTATCTGTAGTATGTTGTATCGTATCTAACCCAGCCTTGTGTTCCGTTGTAATATATGGTATTAAGTTTTGCTTTGTTAGTTCGAAAGAGAGAATACATTTGATTAGTCAGCTCTGCCTTTTTCGCGAATAACAACTTCTTGGCGGAAGTTATATTTTTCACTGCAGTTTATAGTTCATTTTGTGTTATTAGTTTATAGTGAACGGTCTTTGTTAGCTCTTTACTGTAAATTTCCGTCACCTTTTGACATCGCATTTCATTTGTTTCATTTATTTGTAAATGTACATTTCATTATCTGACCTATAATCGCGGTATAGTTCAATAAATTGACAAATTTACACAGTAGTTGCCTTTATCCCTATTTGACTTTGGAATGAGGACTTTTCAGATTGAAAATTCATCAAGGCTCGCTTTGTACTAAACAGTGCACATAAGACAATATTAGCTCTTTTTGTAACACGTCTTTTATATTATGTAATTTGTCTAAACAAACTACGTATTTGTCTTATAGTGATATTATCATCGTACCGAAAAATAACTACATAACTCGAAAACAAGCGCAACGACCTACTCATTTTATTTCACCATATTATATGCCATAAGTTTATTTATTGATGACCGTGAGAAGTTAGACTCACATTGTAAAAACTTGTGATAGGCCAAAATCATTCAAATGAGTCCAGCAAAAACTCAAGCACACGACGGACGAACCTATCTTTTTTATTTAAAGAGTGTTCTAAGTACGTTCTGAAGTTTTTAAACATCAGGGTTTAATCACATTCTACATTTTAGAAAATATATTTATCCAAACGTGCGAACTACTTTAAACATGAAATGTCTACTTTTTATTTCGATAATTGTTTTTTCATATATTTACCGAAGGGATGAAAATTGATTTAAATGTAAAACATATTGAATCTTTTGCTTTGATTACCTGTTTATGACCCTAACTGTGTTACTTCATGTGTAAAATTGAGTTTAAGGCAAAGAAAATCTCCTGCATATGTGACCCCCTAATGCCAGACAGCTTAATCCCCAATAAACAGGATCGTGTCTGGTCCGGTCTGAGAAGGGTCCATAAAACCCCTGTAGACTTGACATGTAGTCCATGTCAGAGGATCATAAATCGTATTGATATGTACAGATAATTGGTTATTTCCTGTGTTTTGCATTTTATTGATTGAAATGCTGCTTATTTTAGAATATACACACAAATATTTCAGTTGATAATATACCAATTGTAATTGCTCATTCATGTTTAGTAATGTCCTAACTAATTAAATTATAATTCTAACATCAAAGCGATTCCCACCCTTTTAGAAAACTCTCACTTTTATTTAATAAAAATAAAATCATTATCTAAAACTGAATAAGAGAAATAACAAGTATATTTTTATTCAATTATTGTGATCTTTTTATCCAAGTAACAAAATAAAACCAGAAAAATTTATCATTGCAGGATTTAATTAGACTAAAGGAGCGTTCAGTTGCATTTTAATAGATAAAAAAAGAAAAACGGACACATGGATTTTATATGACAAAAATGCATTATGCCATGAACACATTCTTTGTTGATTCTTTCAATAACATTTTGAATATTTTTCAAGATAAAAGATTCGGTGCGTTCGGGGATACAAATAATATGAGAAGTAACATGGCAAGTCTCCATTGGAATGAAAATGTTGCATCTAACAGACTTACTCGTAATTACAGAAACAATATACGGACACGATGGATGAGCAGAATGTTTTGCTGGAGACATTTCTGATGAGACACTATGAAATGTGTTATATGAATGAGTTATTAGAAAACTTTGTTAATTGCAGAAAATTCTGATTATAATATAAGAACTGTGATTTGGGAATATATAGTTCCCCGTGTGTGGTCTAAATACATTTTCTTTTAGTTTAATAAAATCTAGCAATAAAGAGATATCATTGTTCAAAATACACATGATTTAATACATATAACAGGTGTCTGAAGGCATTTTCTTTTATTTTTTTATAAAAATCCAACAATAATGAGATATACTGAAATAAAACTTGATTTATCAAAAAAAA
Source organism: Mercenaria mercenaria (assembly GCF_021730395.1). NCBI lineage: Eukaryota > Metazoa > Mollusca > Bivalvia > Venerida > Veneridae > Mercenaria > Mercenaria mercenaria. The sequence goes on along the minus strand of NW_026461192.1, from coordinate 43,767 downwards.
TAAAGACTGTTATATCTTATCACTTTTCTGTGTTTGTTTAGCCCTAATTTAATCAGGCTTTCTAAACCCGTTATAAAGGTGAGAACTGGTTTGCTATAAAGGTGAGAAATATCACATGCAATCTATATACTGCACAATAGTTATACAGTAGCTTATTATGATAAACAGATGCTAGTCTATCAACGGTCCAGTCTCGTATATTGGCCCTTACCGCCAATACGCAGACGGTATCATGCCCATAGACCACATACCTTGCATACCAGAATCAGTATCTTTAAGTTAAGTTTTCAGGCTGCACCTTATTATTTTTTCTTACAGAGAGATTATTCTACATATGGATATTAAAACACAGAACATTGTACTCGACAAGTATTACAATGCTAGGCTGATAGATTTTGGTTTAGCAAGAGAAATGAGAGAGGGTGAGCAACATATTTATACAACTACAAAGGAGCTTGCGCATACAGAGGGGTATTATCGCACCATGAAAGGACAAAAATTGACAAGACATGCAGACTACTTCAATTTTGGAGTAGGTATGTAAAATTAGTAGCATTTAATGTAGGTGTAATTTCCATGACGTCTGAAACGTAATGTTGTTTACATCTGTAAAAACTGTTTTTGAAAACAGGATGATTATATGATGAATGTCTTTGGAATTATAACTGTTACTACACCCGAGCCGCCTGTGCCAGTGTCAGTGTTACAGCTTTCTAAAACCAGTAAAAGATATGAAATCAATCAGAAAATTATTGTACACACATAGCATCATGATCACTTCTAAGCTTTATAAATTATTCCGATTCCGACTCTTTGCCAAAACCTTTGTCTTAGTTCCCTACCAGTGGAACACCGAAGGGGACTATTGAGATGCCATCTGTCTGTCCGTCAGTCTGTCTCTCCGTCTGTAAACCAGGACCGTGCAATTACTCAACAAGTATTCAAACTAGATTCATAACACGTGGGCGATGTGTAAATTATGCACGTACATAACTTATGCCTAATCAAGGTCACTATTTAAAATCATGTAAAATTGTTTTTCGCTACATACTTTTATATGTATTGATGGATTAACTTAGTGCTGCACACAAACCTTCCCCATGACGAGACAATGTGTCAACACATTATCTATGCTTGTAGGCTAAAGGTACATGTCACTGTTTAAGGTCAAGTAAAATTTGTTTTCACTCCATAAATTTATATGCATTAATGGACTTTCTTACCACTACAGGCAAATGTTCTCGCGACCAGACAATATGCCATGACCCATACTTTGTGGCCAAAGGTCAATGTCACTAGTGAAATAAACGTTGAAATAGATTTTTTCCTTAGCTTGGGCCTGACGCATTATACACTCACACACATGTTCACACCAAACCAGATGATATGTTGAGCACTAACAAAGTTTTCCTGCGGTAGGGGATTTCTGTATTGCCAGTACAATAGTCGGTCACTTGTTCATTATTATTATAACCCAAAATATGATCGGCAAAAGAATCTGCGCTGATTGAATGAAATTAGTTAGATAGCAAGATATTGCTGTTGTTTTTATATGCTTAATGTATGTATATGATCTATCGTTTGATATATTTTTGGTCAAAGTGCCCGAAAATGAATGGTTCTCAAAGATATAGTCACTGCTCCCTTTATGTATATAAATGTTTAGCGAAAACTTAAAAACTGTTTTTGCGAAATGTTACTCGCTCGAATTTAAAAGAATTTAACACATAGGTTTTGGTAAGCATTTAACTTGACAAAGGGAAGTGCCTACACTTTTGTATGTATTTGAATGTGTAAGACTAGATGACAGATTAAACTGAATGTACTTTGCTGAAATGCAGAGCCGGTGAGACCGTTCTATCTCATATGTTTTTTCTCTGGCTATCTAGCTTTAATGATTTTCTAATGATTAAGATTGTGATTTCAACAATTTCCGGGATCAGGAAAAACATTTTAGATTATCAGAAGATAATAGGTAATAATAGATTCCTCGGAGGCACAGAGCACCATAATACACAGCTTCAGAGCCACGCATTAGCAAAGTAGGCCCACAGCAAAAAGAAGCTGTAATAGAAAAATATTACAAACGGGTTGCTTCAAACATCTAACAAGTACATATTACTTTATGTGAAATATAGATAGAGGGGGAGAAAATGGTAAAATGGTTGGGTGTTTGGAGGAATTTGAAGGGGAAAGAAGAACAAGGATGAAAATACAAAGGGAATGCTACGTTCCTTAATACCAGTCACAATACAACGTAAACCACAAAAGTGCAGATACTCATGTACCAAAATCAAACACACAACCATACCCAACTAAATAACAAACAAAACAGTAGCGCACCGTCTTAGACTCACAATCTTACAAACGCACCCATAAGCAGGAAAAAAAACAATTGTGTACCCCCTTAGGATTCCGTCAGCCTGAATAAAGGGGAGCTACGAAAACTAACTCAAAGTAAAGGGGAGGGATGCAAAAAGGAGCGCAAATGTTAGGGGAAAGGAAGACACAAATCACTAACGCTTTTCAGCTTAATCTGTCTCCTATATGCTGGAACTACTTGACTAGAATTTTGATGAAGTTTCTGTCAGATTCTTCTTGTATGGAGCTGCAAATTTTAAGTTTGTCTTGACTTGACATCTTTATGCTTAGCTCATATATGCTATCTTTTATAACATTCAACGTTCATGAAGGTATATCCGCGAGGCTAAGGCTGTATTTCGCTAATTACACTGGCCTATATATAAGCTGGAGCTATCCTGCTGCTTAACTCGTTGAATTTTCTTATCCTTGTCTTACCTTTTTCGATGTTCAACTCGTAAGTGATATAGCATTTGATTTCTGTAAAGGTATGACCGATAAACTTTGTCTATACTCCTCCTTGATTCCAAGTTATTGATGGATATATTATTCAAAAACATTAGATAACTGCAATAACAAGCTTTAGGACCCTACTGGGTTGTAATCACAGCAGATGAACAAACCATTTACTTGGCTTAAAGTTTTTCTAGGTATCAAGTTTTAGTGTTGTGACGATTAAGGTAGTTGAAACAGCTATTGTTTTTCAATGTATAATTTTATAAAATGATATTTTTTTCAAAGCTAATTGATCCTGAAGACAATTCAGCTAATGAAAAAGATTAGTCGTGTCTACTTTCAATCGCAGTCTCAAATCAATTCATTTTCGAGTATAAAATTGTTTTACAATGTCAATTTTTATGAAATTGTTTTGTAGTTGTATATTTACCTATACACAATCATAAGGCAAAATAAACTGCTTCATTTTTCACAATTCTGCATATGTCAACTGCAGTCCTTATATTGCTGCTTATTTTATGTTAATATTTCTAATTAATTTTCATCAAAACACACCTGTCGCTAGCATAATCCTGAAAAAAAGACAGTTCGGCTGACTGATTAACTCCTAATGCACAGTAAATTATAGCACAGCAACATTTATGCTGCCCGTACGAAAGATACCAGAATTTATGCTAGGTTTTCCCCGTAAACGTACCGATAATTTCATGATCTAGACCCAATAACAATACTAGTATTCTGTTAAAATACCTGACATAATTTTGTATGGATTGCTGTTATTTTATAATACGTTTCTGGCATTAATTTGTAAAAATGATTTTAAAACATGTCATGCAAGGCCAAGAACAGTTACTTCTAAGGTCAAGTTGAAACATGCAGGTCAAATATGTAAAGCCTTTTTTTGTTTTCTATTTTGACATTTCTCAGATTTGTTTAAATAGTTCCATTTGAGTGAGGTTAAAACTGGAAACACATGTTTATAATACTTCTTCTGACAAACTGCTACCTGAATCTGCAAAAATAATGTCGTGTTTTTATTATTTATCTTAATTGTGTTCAAATGGTTCCGCTTGATCGCACTAATTGGCTTAATTAAATAACTTCGTCTCGTATTCCCATCATGAATCTTTGCAAATCTTATTATTTGACATCAATTGAAAACCAGTACTCACGTTTGTTTAAATAGTTCCTCTTGACTTCACTACGAGACTGCTAGAAGAATGAAAATCCTACATAGAGAATAGTATCGTTTTAAGTTTGGTCAAGTGGTTCGGCTTGTTAACACTAAGCGGCTGCAAATGTTAAACATTGAAACAAAAACTTGAAATGACCTCTTTTAATGAACTGCTGGACTGATGTAAGAAAACTACAAATTTTGCACTAGACTGAATTTATAGGTCATAACAACAAAATACATTTCATTTGTCCTTTTCTTGATAACCGTTTGATAAATCGTTTTCAGTAGTAGTTTAAGGAATTCCTTGAAATTTCTTTCGTTTCTCAAGTTGGTTCCAGTTATTATACCTTCTAGGGATGCACGAGCTAAAGTGGAAACATTATCAACATAACATTTTAAAATGAGCAGTTTGATGGGTTGTTGTCCAACTCAGTCAGACTTAAGATACTTTTAATTAGTTTCCTCTTATCTACACGTCTGATTAAAACAATATTTAATAGACAATATATTTTCATGAGCCACGTAATAGATGTTTTTAAAACTTAACTGCCTCATGCAGGCGGGGAATAGAAAATCGTTTGATATGCAAATTCGAAAAAGAGGCCATAGTTACTCATGGCAATGGATTACAAAAAGCTAGACAAATTACCAATGCAATATTGACATCTCCAACTCTTAGCAAGTTTATTCATCGATAAGTAAAAAGACTCCAGCAAAATAAAACACAGTGTATTGATGCGTTCACTCAAACTGATTTAGTGATTGTTCCAAAAGTATTTGTTACAGCTTTGGTTGCCAGTCAGAAACAAATATGCCAAAACGTCTACATACCAAACATTCACAACTCCTGTTGCAAACACAACCGCAACGTAGTAGCAATTTCACCAGCAATTTAACCAAATATTTAGCTAGCAATGCAACAGGCTATTCAACAGAATAAAACAAATATAACACAAGACAAAAAACTGAACTGAATATTGCTGGTGTGGGGATCTAATTAATCCATTAACCGCTACAACTAGTTAACCATTTACTAATGGATCTAGATATGATGAGAGAATCATGAAGGTTATCTGGCAATTATTCAGCTTAACATTCAGCGGAGAATATGGTCATTTATATATCTTTTTGGTGATAAGACTTTAATGTTTTATCTGAATTCTTAAAATTCTTAAAATGATATCTCTAAATATCAGATAAAAAGTGCATTTTAAATACAAATATCAATAAACGTCGCCTCCTGCAGTCAAAATATAGCCCCTTTTTTGATGTGTATTAGGGATTGTATTAAACAAAGGTGACAATATATTCTTTAGAATGACTCTGTGTACGAGTATAAATTTATTAACAAAATGCTGAAAGAACTTCTGGCAGAGCATCAGTTAAATGGAAAATGCAGACATTAACGTATTACTTTGCATTGATTTATTACATTCTGTTCAATATATATGATTCCCACGAGCAAATCTAGAACATATATTCATCCTGCAACAGGACACGTGTCTTCTCTCCATTTAATACTCTGCCATCCGAGCGATTATCTAAATTCTTAATAGGTGTTGTTTCCCATTATTATAGCAAATACCTCGATAGTTAATACAAAATTATCACAAAATGGTACACATTTATACAAACCATTACATAATGATAATTGTAAGGGCACTTTTCGAGAACGTAGAACAGTCATTTAAAGTCATTTTAAGTCTTCTACAGCCGGTTAAAATATTTAGAGAAAAAGCTCTCAGAACTACTAAACAATCACAGACAAATTCTTGCTATTCATTTTATTCGTCATGTATTGTCAAAAAAGCTGAGCTTCTTATTTCCGTTTGTTTCTGTTTAGAAGAAAATTTGGAAATATGGTATTATGAAAAAACTGGACGACTTGGATGTTGTAGTGTTTATCTATGTGTTATTTATATCCAGACCCTTGATATTAAGGGATAAGTATTTAGACCCAAGACTGGGATGGTTTATACACTTTACTATCAAACAAGCACGTACACTCTCACTCACCACATTACAGAATAGTGTAATAATATATAGAAACAATGCGATAAAAGATGCTGTTCTCTGATTCGCTGAGAGGCGGAGCTAAACATGAATACATTAAATACTACATCCCTGCCTTCTTTTAGATTTGTCCTTGCGATTAAATGTCTGAAATTGTATATCACATGTAAAATTAAACTGATTATTTAACACATTAAACACGTGTTTTAGTTTGAAACTAGATGACTGCATTAATTAAATTCCTATTTACGAACATTGTAACTTTATGTTCACTTTTCCCCTTCAACAAAATTATAATGTCATACAAATTAGCAACTTGAGATAAAATCCACTTTCGATAACATTAGAATGTCAGTTTTGTTGCTGCAATTCATTTCACAGGTTGTCAGTTAGATTAGTCTTATGATCCCACGCTGTAAAATCAGGTAATGTTTATCTTGCGTCGTTGAGGTCCTGAGAATCACTGATAAAGCCTTACAAATACATTATGCGAAAACATTAAACTATCAGCAACGTGAATAATATGGCATGTAAAAAATTTGCATGATTTAACAGAATAATATCGCTGTGATAAAATGCTTGAGAAAAAAAATGAACGGAAAAAAATGCCATAGTTCTCGCATAATGCTTACACTAAATAATTGTGATGATTTTCAAACGCGTATTATTATGACGCCTATCACTTTATGAAATTTCGCACTATATTTCCTTTGAATTAATATATCCAGCATTCCAGTGAATTTTCATGAGAAACATAGCCTATAATTGTGAAACTACAGTCGACATCGTACTTGCGACCACTTCTATTAAGCGATTTTTGTATTAAACGATCGGTCAAAATCCGTCCCGAACGTTTCAGTACATAAATTCATTCCATTAAACGACTTTTTTATTAAACGACTAGCGACCACATGAATGTAGTCCCGACAGGTAAAATATTCGACAAAAGTATCTATTAAGCGACCCGTAAAAAATCTACCGGGCATTTCTTCATCTGTGTAATTAGCGAGTACGTTTTGCACGTGACTGAATGCAATTTACCTTTGTATCACTCGAAATGACAAACACTCTAGCCATAATTTTCACGGATTTTGGACTTGAAAAAGTGTTTACGATGTTAAAACAGATTTTTTAGCCATGTTCATAATAAATACAGTTACATTAACAGTTTTAAAAATAACTTTTCTTTTCATCTGACTGAAATTCATAAAGAGACGATTCCATTAAGAGACCACTTCTCAGCAGTCCCTTGGGTGGTCTCTTAATACAATGTCAACTGTAAATGATTTTATGATTCAAAAGAAAAAAAACTTATATATGTAATTACATGAAGTTTTACACTTATCATGTAAACACAATTGTTTCAATATAATCCATACTCAATGAAAATAAACACGTGTTCTTGTACATTCATTCACATCGTTTTCATTCTTAAACTCTGTCATATGTCAAAAGGTACTTTTGTACGTCGTGGACGTTGCGATCGTCGTAAACCAGTATACGTCGGTGACGACTCCTCCTTATTAACATCCTTGATTTGTCCATGAAACTCTTTAAATTTTAATATGTCTCGTGTAATTAACTTTCCATTCAAGTTAATTGTTATTGCCGAACCTTTCCTTTTAACAACTTCTCCGGGGATCGGATGATACGGTGTTTGATTTTTCGTGTAGTTTTTACGTCGCAGAAGTACTTTATCTCCAACTTTCACATCACGGTGCTGAGCATGTCGTGTTTTGTCAGCATACTTTTTGTTTTTCATTTTAACATACTTATCTTGTTGTCTGACTTTCGCAGTGAATTTGGGTAATTTTGTGTTTAGTTTACGTCCGAACATTATCTCAGCTGGAGATAACTGTGTTGTACTGTGAGGTGCGTTTCTATAGTTCAGCAAGAAACTTGTTATTTCATCTTTTACACTATTTCTAGAAATTGCGGCAGATTTTATTGCTTTTGAGAGCGGTTTCATGAAAGATTCTGCTATAGGATTACCCATCGGCTGCAGCGGAGTTATTTTCCTATGCTTGAATCCTGCATGTTCTGCATACTCTCTGAATGCATGGCTTTGGAACGGAGGACCGTTGTCGCTTCGAAGCACTTGGCAATACCCGAACATCGCGAAAACTGACTCTAATTTGCTAATGACTGTGTTCGCCGTAAGACTTTTCAGTTTCTCAACAATAGGATATCTCGAATAATCGCAAATGATTACCATGTAATAAATTCCTGCTGAAAATGGTCCACAAAAATCAACAGAAACTTCCGAAAACACAGAATTTGGTAATTCCGAGATTTTGATAGGATCTGGCACTGTTTGTTTTGTTGTTGTTTGGCATGATACGCATTTCCTGATTTCTTGATCAACTAGTCTGTCCATGTACGGAAACCAGCAAGTTTTACTTAATAAAGCCTTTGTTTTCACACGACCGATATGTCCTTGATGTGCTAATTTACACACTTGTCGCTGAAATTTTGTTGGCACGCACAGTCTTGTACCACGTAGCAGTACTTGTCCGTTTTCTATGTCAAGCACAGACAGTTCTTTAGATACCATTTCGTAGCACTTAAACGAATCATCAACTGCACACTTTTGTAATTTCCAATCATTTGATTTCATTGCTTTTATTATACACTGTTAGACACAGTCGTCCTGTGTTGCACGTGCAATATCCGCTAATGTCACAGCTTTAGGAAGCGCATTGTTTACTATGAAATTCACATAAGCCTCGGCGATGCTATAGACTGATTCTCGTTTGATTGGGTTCTGGATAAATAGTCGCTTATATGTGACGGACCCGGTACCCAGACAACTTCGAAATTGTAAGTCGTAAGTTTTAATCTCCATCGTTCGAGACGTGCTGATTGAATGTCCTTGATACTGTTTAAAATTCCAAGAATTGGGCGATGATCTGTTTCCAAGATAAACTTTTTCCCAAACAGGTAAAGATTGAAATGAGTGATACTGTGCACGGCTGCTAATGTTTCGATTTCTACTTGCGAATAGCGTTGCTCTACTTCAGTTAAAGATCTACTAGTGTATGCCACTACTTTGCCCTCTTGTGTTAAAATCCCTGACACGCCTACTGGGGATCCATCAACCCAGAGTTCTGTTTTTTCCTTGGGATCAAAGTACGCGAGTACTTTATCACTTTGCAACACAGACTTCAGAGGAATGAATGCTGATTTGTGTGAGTCATTCCATTTAAATTTCACGCCTTGCTGCGTTAATTTATGCAGGGGTTCTGTTAGCGTAGAGTAATTGTCTATGAATCGGGACAGGTAACTTTTGACCTCAAATGCACTTTTAGGTCGTTCTGTTTTCTTTAAAGCTTCCACTTTTTTCGGATCTGGCGAGATTCCCTGGTCTGAAAATACGTATCCATAGAACGCAATTTTTGATTGTCCGAATTCGCACTTGTTTTTATTTAAAGTGAGATTATTCTCTGTCAAACGTCGACATAATGCTTCTAGATTTCTGTCATGTTCCTCTCGCGTTTTACCATGAATGATTATGTCATCACTGATATTCATGACACCTTTTAATCCACTAAGAGCTTGGCGTATTTCGTTTTGAAATATTTCCGGAGCTGCGTTAACACGGAAATTCAGACGTTTATAACGACGTAGACCAACATGAGTGGCGAATGTTGTCATATTGCGTGATTCTTGTGATAACGGTATCTGGTGAAAACCTTTTACCAGATCTACGTGACTGAAAACGGTTGAGCCGTTGCGAGCCATCAGAATGTCGTCAATCGTTGGTGTCACGTGACGTTCACGTTTGATAGCCTTGTTTGCGTGTCTCATATCGACACATATTCGGATTTCTTCAGGAGCGTGAGGCTTGCTAGTGATTACCAGGTTTGATACCCAAGGAGTCGGACCGTCGATCTTTTCTACAACGTCAAGGTCTTCAAGGCGTTGGAGCTCTTTCTCGACCTTTTCTCTGACGTGAAACGGAACACGCCTTGGCGGCTGTGTTGACGGAACAACTGATTCGTCGACGTGGAATTTAACTTCAACATCTTTAAGTTTTCCTAGCCTATTGAACAACTGACTATATTTTTCACACAGTTCCTTGTAGTCACTGTTTCTCATACTGTTTATCACAGGTACGATTCCCAACTCTACAGCTGTTTCATAACTGATAATGTTTTCTGAATTTCCTTTGATATTTTGAAAATCATTAAAGAACAAATTGACTGTCAGATTCCACTGTTAATCTATACATTCCTTCAATATGAATATGAAAGGGTAGGCTTTTATTTCCGATTTTTCAAGTTTTTGGCGTTGGTGACATTTTATCAATCACTGACTGGCTAATAATGTTAATTGAACTTCCCGTATCGATCAAAACTTTCGTGTCAATGTCATTGATTTTAACATTTATTCTCGGCACATTCTTTGATTTCACAGATCTGATTTCTTCACGCATTCCGTATGTAACTTCCGAGTCAGAGCTTTCAAAATTGTCAGAATTTTCGCTATCATTCTCTTTTATTTCATGTAATTGTCGTGATCTTCTGCTGATTTGCTAAATTCGTTTGTAACAGACTGATAACAGGTGATTCTTTTTATGACAGTAATTACATGTACATCCATAGGCGGGGCACTGTCCGTGGTGCGGATATGTTCCACCACAGTTTCTACAGGGTTGTTCGGATTTTGAAACTGACGTCGTTGTTTAGGTCGCGGGTGATGTTGTTGTTGACGTGCAGGCACACGCATTGGTTGTTTTTTATTTTTTGTTGTTGTTGTTGACTTTGTTTCGTCTTAATCCGTTGAATACCATCTTGATGCGTACTTCTTTCCATCTCTGATGCTTGTTTTCTAGCTATTTCCATAGATCTTCCGAGAATTAAAATATCCTGCAATGATCTTTCTTCTTCCAGGCATTTTGTTCTGAGGGATTTAGAGGTCCATCCTTGAATGATCTGACTTTTTATTTCATCGTCCTTATTTGAAAATTCACAAAGTTCTGATTTTTGACGGAGACGCGTACAAAACTGATCAATTGATTCATCCGATGTTTGTTTGATATTTCTAAATTCAAAACGTTCGAATTCCCTGTTCTATACTCTACACATATACTCTCACTCACCATATTACAGAATAGTGTAATAATAGAGGCAATGCAATAAAAGATGCTGTTCTTTGATTCGCTGAGAGGCGGAGCTAAACATGAATACATTAAATACTACATATGTTAAGATCTCCAATTTTATTCGATCAAATGTACGTGTTGGTTCTATCCTATCTGACTTCTGATATTGTTCGTTCGAAAACTATGCTTGCAATCGAACGTCAACTTCAGCAATGCTTGAATCGAGGTTCATTCTGTACTTTAAATTTTTCGGTTATTGACGAATCAAAATTTCTTCGTTTTACATCTGATAAAACATGTATATATGTACCTTATGTAAAGTATCTGAAGTGAATGAATGAAGTATTTAAGGTTGTTTGAAATATCGATTGTGAAGCCGACTGCAAGTTTTTAATAAGATTCCATAGAGCTTTGATAAGGTCCAAAACAGATTTTGGCCGTGTTGTGGTTATGGTTTTGCAAAGAAACTTTTATTTACAGATGTTACTATACACAATCATGGTCTTCGTATTGCGTTTGATGCATTTATAATCCACCAGTTCATATGTCATCTCCAATTGACTCGTTCTTATCTTCTGAGGAGAGAAGATCAGCCTGAATGTTAACAATGTAAAGCATCACTTACTATTGAATATATTTTAATTTTGCGGACTTCGTTTAAAACAAATTCTACCAACAACATTTGTCTTTTCTACACGTAAAACAAATAGGCATTCGTTTTAAGATCTGCTACTGCGATATTGCTATGTTTACAAGTGATATTGTTAACACTATACATATGTCGATTAATGATTTCTAGCGATATTTTCCAATTTACGTTTCAGATTTAACTCGTCTTGGAAATATAAAACCTTTTTGTATCGGTGTGCAGTAACATGAATCTCATCTTTTCATTCAATTTATTGTAAACTTCACCAGACCTGATTAATATTCAGTTTATTACAAATGTTTGTATTACATTCTCTTTCAGTCATTCGAGAACTGTTAACAGGGATTCCTTTCTATGTTGAAGGAAAAAAAGAACATCAACAGCTGAAAAAAATGAATGAATTAATCATTTCGATGGCAATGATGGTAGAGTGATATTCAAATTGCTAGCAAATTTTCTTGTTGTTAACTGTTTGATGATCACAAGTTTCTTATAACAGTTTTACTCAAGACCATGTATAAAAGTGAAACCTGCCTGAAATTTTAATACATAATTACATAAACGAAATTTTGAGAAAATTATACATTTTTTGCCCCCCACCCCCATTTGTGGTGGGGGCATATAGATTTGCTCTTGTCCGTGCGTCCGTCCGCCCGTCTGTGCGTCCGTCCGAAGGTCGTGACGCGCCAAGCTCAAAAAGTATTTGATATAAATTGATGAAACCTTGCATAAATCTTTATCATGATATGAACTTACGCACCTCCTATTTTTCGTCTGGCTTCGTCCCCTATTTTTAGAGTTATGGCCCCTGAAATAGTCAAAAATGCACATTTTTACCTTGTGACACGCCTAGCTAAAAAAATATTTGATATAGATTCATGAAATCTTGCATGAGTCTCAATCATGATATGAACTTGCGCACCTCCTATTTTTCATCTGGGTCCGCCCCCTATTTCCAGAGTTTTGGCCCCTGAAATAGTCAAAAATGCACATTTTCACCTTGTGACGCGCCTAGCTCAAAAAGTATTACATATAAATTGATTAAACCTTGCATGAGTCTTTATCATGATATGAACTTGCGCACCTCTTATTTTTCATCTGGCTCCGCCCCCTATTTTTAGATTTATGGCCCCTGAAATAGTCAAAAATGCACATTTTCACCTTGTGACACGCCTAGCTCAGAAAATATTTGATATAGATTCATGAAACCTTGCATGAGTCTTAATCATGATATGAACTTGCGCATCTCCTATTTTTCATCTGGGTCCGCCCCCTATTTCCAGAGTTTTGGCCCCTGAAATAGTCAAAAATGCACATTTTCACCTTGTGACGCGCCTAGCTCAAAAAGTATTACATATAAATTGATTAAACCTTGCATGAGTCTTTATCATGATATGAACTTGCGCACCTCTTATTTTTCATCTGGCTCCGCCCCCTATTTTTAGAGTTATGGCCCCTGAAATAGTCAAAAATGCACATTTTCACCTTGTGACACGCCTAGCTCAAAAAAATATTTGATATAGATTCATGAAACCTTGCATGAGTCTTAATCATGATATGAACTTGCGCATCTCCTATTTTTCATCTGGGTCCGCCCCCTATTTCCAGAGTTATGACCCCTGAAATAGTCAAAAATGCACATTTTCACCTGGTGACACACCTAGCTCAAAACGTATATGATATAAATGGATGAAAACTTACATGAGTCTTTTATCATGATATGGACTTGCACACCTTTTATTTATTTGCTGGCTCCTCCACCTATTTTTAAAGTTATGGCCCCTGAAATAGTAAAAAATGCACATTTTCACCTAATTATGTGCCTAACTCAAAAAGTATTTAATGTAAATTCATGAAACCTTGCTTGAGTCTTTATCATAATGTGACCTTGGACATTTGGCATTCTTCTTGAGAATCTTAGCATTATGAGTTATGGCCCTTGAAATAGCCAAAATAGTGGATTTTTTGTTTGTGATGCTCATAGCTCAAAAAGTATATGGTATAGAATAATGAATCCTTTTCATAATTATTTTTTGAGGCTATACCCCATTAAGACTGCAAACATTTGAATTATTTTCTCTTATTTGTGACAAATGTACCAGTGGGAGGCACACCCTGTGTCCTACAGATACATTCTAGTTTTAATTTATTTTCAAAAGTATAATAATGACCGAGTTCTATTCTTCTTTACCTTTAAAGATGTCAGAATCTTTTCAGGAAATGTGGACACCTAAAAAGAAACCAACAAAAGAGGCAGAACAACTTAACAAACTTAGTAGTACATGCATTCGCGATGAAGATGGAGTTTCATCAAATTACGTTTTGAGTGTAATAGAGGTAAGTTCTTTCATTCCATAAAAACAATGTTGAATATCTAACAGGAAAAAGCCAAGTTCGAAGAACGCAGCTTTCCTAAACAGAAATCCACAGCAGTGCATACAGAGACGTATATGCGGCCAGTCAACATGCATACAGACTAAGTAAATCCACCAGTCAACGAGGAAGAAATGGGAAAAGATAGGAATACACTGGGACAAAGCCTTGGAACAGTCAGTGGCAAAACCCCTTTTTATCATGTTTATCATTATACACTCTACAAAGATACTGCCTCGAGATAGTACGGCAACAAAAAAGAGAAATTTTAGAGATCAGAAAAAAAAAGCTATATTTCCTATGAAGGTTTTGAAAATTAGTTACTGACAGATTATATGTTATGGAAACACATGATAATTAGTTTGTAGGATGAAAAATGTTTGTAGCGGAGTACCGGAGATAAACTGTCCTAATAATAAAGCTTTATCTTTATCAGCCGTTAGGTAAGAATTCCTCCGTGGTGTTGCAATCACGAAGGTAGAAGATGTTTTATTGCCGAGGCGACCAGAGCTCGAATCCTGACGTCGAAAAATTTTGTTCTTGACTTCGCATTTTAAGATAGTTTAGAAACGAAACGAATCGTTTCTAATGTGCATAATATTATTGTCACAAGGTGAGAAAAATGTACAGCCAGACCGGACCCAGGGCCTCGAATATAGTACCAGTACTCTACCGACTGAGTTATCCGGTCGCCTACACATTTGTCCCTGTTAATATTCAAGTTCTATACCGCGACAGTCTTCAATATTCTATGATAACCATAGCCAAAATCTGGATTCAAGTCCCTACAGCTATGTAAGGAGCAAACTATCTAACTAACTAATTAACTACTTTTTATACTAACTTACAACATAATCCTGTACCGCCTCGGTAGCCTAGTGGTAGAGCGTCCGCTTCGAGTGCGGGAGGTCGTGGGTTCGATCCCCGGCCGCGTCATACCAAAGACGTAAAAAAATGGTACTAGCAGCTTCTTCCCTTGGCGCTCAGCATTAAGGGGATAGTGCTAGGACTGGTCAGCCCGGTGTCAGTATAATGTGACTGGGTGGGGTATCATGCCACGTGTCTACGGCGTGATATTCCAGTGAGGCAGCACTATAAAGTTGTGCTTTAGTTTGTGCATTGTGCTCACTGCTACAAGTAGACACCGTCGTTTATATGACGGAAAATTGTTGAAAAAGACGTTAAACCCGAACACACACACAACATAATCCCAAAAAAACTGGTAGCTCAAAACACTTTCAAGACAAAACGTAATTTTTTGGCATGCAATGAAACTAGTGCATTTTTCTAACAAATGAATTCTGAGAAGTCTTTATCAGAATTGTGATGCGCTACGGTTTCTGCTAGATAACATATTCATTAAATTTGGAAATAAAACGTATAGACAAGCAATTTGTATTCCTATGGGGACAAAATGCTCATTGCTGGTTTCTTCCTATACTCTATACTGTTAAGAACTTCCTTCATCGATGTAGGTTCGAGTCTCACTCGGGGCGTTGAATTCTTCATGTGAGGAAGCCATCCAGCTCGCTTACGGAAGGATGATGGTTCTACACAGATGCCCGCTCGTGATTAATTAATGCCCGTAGAGGCACCTGGGGTCTTCCTCCACCATCAAAAGCTGGAAAGTCACCATATGACTTATTGGGCGCATTCGGCATACAAACCCGTGTAACTCTGACTAGATCACCCGAGTTCACCTGAGTAACACGAGTAATAATTGTAGTCCGAACGCTTTATCGAGTAACTGAAATGATGGAGAACATTACCTATATGCTAAGAGTTTAAAAGCTTCTGAGCTGTAACAATAATAAAGAATGTTGCTACTTTTGACACATAATGACTTCATTTTCCAAAATAAACAGCTGATCAGACGAGAAAGTATCCCTTTGTATCAGAAATTGTGTTGAATTAGTGGTCTACATGTATATGTTTTCATGTATGCGGTATAGTGCTGTTAGTTGATTGCATTGTCGCTGCGTGTATCTTAAGTAATGTTTGCATTTTCAAAGACAATGAAATAAATGATTTTTGCGAAGAACCTAATATTGATATATGTTTGATGTCTGGTATCGTTGTTAGAGATGAACTGGTACTACTTCTGTCAGAGTGCAAAATCAGCCTGGGTTATTATCAATCGACTTTTTAGATTCTGGGATCAAGTAATACTTGGAAAAAATGTTCAGCCCATAATGTTTAATAGACTAGAAATTTCTGTTATATGTTAATTTATACTTTAATTCATTTCTGAAGCACGGTGAGAGAATCCACTTTCCACATTTTAGCTGAATGCCAGGGACAGTTGCTAATATATTTACCATTTTCAACTACTTTCTTGACAGTTGATCGAATCCGCAACCTTTAGCCAGGGACGTTGATCTATCACTTAGCCATGTCCATGAATAAGCTCAACTCTGCTGTCTCTATACCCCCATGCTAATGAATTTCTTTTCTTTTATTTGAATGAAAATGTTTTTGTTTAAAATGACATGAATTCACCATGCTCACAAAAAACACATAACAAACAGTATGCTTTTTTCAAACTTTGTACGTAGTACATCCATGAAATGTGCTAAATGCTACTTTGACTTTTAAAAGACCAAGTACCAGTTCTTGATGTTGTTCAATCGGGTCCAACACCATTTCCTACAATTTAATTGCCATATATGACTGACAGTCACTAACAAATGTTCACTCTCCTTGGCAAGCTTAGCAACCTAAGTGCAC
Organism: Mercenaria mercenaria; assembly: GCF_021730395.1. Classification (NCBI taxonomy): domain Eukaryota; kingdom Metazoa; phylum Mollusca; class Bivalvia; order Venerida; family Veneridae; genus Mercenaria; species Mercenaria mercenaria. The sequence continues at coordinate 26,907 of NW_026461192.1, read as the reverse complement.
TTTCATAAGGAACTAACAACTCTACATTCGCATGAACTGAGGTAGACTGCAAATGGCCATGGAATGAATTTCTTCGCTAACCGGATCGAACTCGTGACCTTTGGACTGGCAGTACAGTGACTCAACTACTGAGATAACTAGACAACATACCATATGTGTCTGTGGAAAGAAAGTTTGTCGACAAGTAGGGAGGTTGAATTTTTTACTTGCAACTCCTAAATCAATGTGTGGCTTCTTTTGTGGATTATTTATCCTTATCACCCATAATGTGTTCTTAAGTCTAGATGTTTTTTCTCAAAGTTGTCCCTTGTGAACCTAGAAAGAAAACTTACAAGCTTTAAGAATCAGATCGAGAACCCTCGAAATATGCTTGACATGGATGTTGCTGTAAGAAGCAGATTTTTCAACCTCTGTCCTAGTAAGCAGTATTTACAGATGGGGGTTGGGCATGAAAGACAAAAGAGCATTTCAAGTTACTCTGCATTTAGAAGAAAGTAAAAGGTTTTCAAAGAACAATGACAGCACGCTCCACTATTCGAAGGCAATTGTCAATATAAATGATTTTCGGTTCTAGAATTGAAATAATGATTCAAGGACTTTTTGACATGATTCTATGAACTGGCTTTAAAACTCTGAATAGTTTTCAACCCAGTACCGCCTTTAGTTTTGGTAAGAGCAACTTGACTAAAATAAAGGGACATAACTTTGCCAAAATTAAAACAAATGTTATGGGACTTGATGTATTTAGCTTACTTTACAATCCTGAAGACATGTGAGAAATTTCAACCCAATGACCCTATTAGTTTTGCAGGCAAACCCAACAATATTTATGCACAAGAAAGAGGGCATAACTTGTCCTTCCTTTACAACACTGGAGATATGTATGGAAGTTTCAGTCCAATATCTACATTAGTTTCCGAGATAATTACTTGCATGCAAAACTTTAATCAGCTTTTTCTAAGTTTAAACAGTGGGGCATAACCTGGCCAAAGGTCAAGTAAGAGTTATGGGAGTTGATGCTATGTCCTTCACAACATGGAAGACATGTGTGAAGTTTCAACCCAGTATCTGCATTAGTTAAAATAAATATAACTTCCATGCAAAACCTTAACCCCAAAAAGGGGTCTGACTCAAGTAAGAGTTATGAGGCTTGTGACATGTTGATATGACCTTAATTTACAGATCCAAAGAAATGTGTGAAGTTTTAACCAAACATCTGCATTAGTTTGGATATACTAACTTGCATGTAAAACTTAAAACTGCATTTTCTAAGTCCAAAAGGGGCATAATTTTGTCAAATGCATATTAGAGTAATGAGACTTGATCATCTGCGGTTAGTTGATGATCTTAAAAAGTAAAATTGGGTTTCAAAGCAATATGTCTATAAATGAAACCCATAATTTACATTATATTCGATCAAGAGATATCTAACGTGGTTATTTTGGTAGATCTTATGAGTTAAACGACTTGTGTGAAATTTCAATTCAATATCATCTGCGCTTATTGAGATAAAGACTTAATAGTAATTGCACCCAAAACTTTACCACCATGTTTAAAGTATTAATGCATTTGGATACGATCACCCGCCATTCAGGAGGTAGAATTCGGGTGACACAACTACCATCGCCCGGGTTACACGAGTTATACTCGAGTAATACCCAGGGTGACTCGGGTTAGCTCGAGTATGTATTCCGAACGCGCCCATTATTTTTTCGGTGCGACGTTAAACCCAAGAAATAAATAAATGTTTTGAACGAGGTTTCGTGCTACGTTTGTCCACTAAAACACAGTTGAATATTATTGAAGCTTTTAATAGAACCTCGAGGTATCTTAATGATGCATTAGATATGCACAACCTATAATTTTCAGAAATGATAAAACACATTTATTCAAATGATTTACAACTTTAAAAGTTTTATACCTCATTTTGGATTCACATGTAACAGTTGAGAAAAGTAGTTGAGAAACGAAACTATTTGATAAAAGAGACTATTTCAGTTTTTGAAATTGTCAACTTTCCCCACCTAGTCGGGCGACATCATACGGTGTCCATATTTCAAAACTTATTCGTTTTCGTTATGCGACAGCTTGCTCAAACTTGTAGGGTTGTAATGATAGAAATCTTCATCATATCAACAGAGTTACCAGTATTATACACTACGGAAGCCTTATATTAAATTTTACCAGTAATAGTTCAAAAATATACAGATCTTTAAACCCTTCTAAAACTAGGTATCACGCCCCCCTCCCCGTTAAATACAGGGATGTAGTTTATAATCTCTGAAAAACTAAACATAATGTTATTTTAATCAAATATTTGTAAAAATATGTCAGTAAGTATATCAAAAGAGGATAGAATGTGAAATTCAAAAAGCACACTATATGTTTGGCGATCGATTAGCCCCTCCTCAGTTATTCGATACATTTGCCTATTCGATGGTGCGGTGACTAACAGAATGCAAAACTCTTTCATGCTTTTCTCCTAGATTCTACAAAATAGTACAAACGGGGTGGAATTTTGTCTTGCAGCTTGCTTAGTCGTGCCTTTAAACGTAAGGCTCTTGATACTTTGAGTTCAAACGAGGAATTGAGTACACCGGTGTAATCATATCTTAGATTGATGTGCGTGAACTTAGCCAGAGCAGCCAGAGTAGCCAGAGTTCAGCCAGAGATCAGCCAGAGTAGCCAGAACTCTGGTTACTCTGGCTGGCCAGAGTTCAGCCAGAGTAGCCAGGACTCAGCCAGAGTTTCTAGGATTTTAACATGTTCTGGCTACTATGGTCAGCCATAGTAGCCAGAGTAACCAGGATTGCATTTGCTCTTGTTATTCTGGCTGGCCAGAGTAGCCAGAGTTTCTAGGATTTTAACATGTTCTGGCTACTCTGGTCCTGACCAGAGTAGCCAGAGTAACCAGGATTTCATTTGCTCTAGCTACTGTGGCTAGCCAGAACAGCCAGAATTTCCGAGATGCCCATTAGTACTAGCTACCCTGGCTAGCCAGAATAGCCAGAGAAAATTCAGTAAACCCTCTTGCGAAATCTACATCTACATCTACATAAGTACTCCCAACAATCAATTACTGATTATAATTTGGAGGTCGAGGCAGTTGTTAAAAGCATGTTGCTATGTTACATGATACATGATATTCATGTGTTAAGAGAGTAAGAGCAGTAATATATACACCTATGTTAAAAATTTAAAAAAAAACTGGATGATGACATTAGTACATACACGAGTGTAGGCCAGATGAGAAGCACTGAAGGTTTACACTGTCTTTGATATTATTAGGTAAGGCATTCCAGTATCTGATCGTGCGGGAAAAAAGGAGTTCATATGATATTGTGTTCTTGAAGATGGAATGATAAAGTTTAAAATTCTAGAGGCTGTCATGTGGTTATGATCTACAGAGACGAGGTTATATGATATTTTGTACAACATATTAGGGATGCATGTATTCTTCTCTGTTCTAGTGTCTGCCATTTAAGAGTTTCAAGCATTGATGTTACGCTGCTTTGGTATGAAAAGTTATTCATAACACATCTGGCTACAGCTCTTTGTACCTTTACTATCTCATATGCTAAGTTTTTCTACCACAGATGCCATATGGTGTTACAGTATTCTAATTAAGGGCGAACGTATGTTTTGTAGGCAATTTCTTTGATATTACGGTTATTACATTGTACATGTACATTTCTTTTTATAAATCTGAGAGTGTTACTAGCTTTTGAAGATGTAATTTCAATATGTTTTTTTTCCAAGTGAAGTCATCACTAATAGTAATCCCAAGATATTTAGTATTTTCTGTAGTTTTTAGTTCTTGATTATGTAATTTATATGGAAAGATGATATTTTTCTCTTTTTTTTTTAATTATTATTATGATTTCGCATTTATCAGAATTCCATAGACCAATTACGTTCCCATTCTTCTAATTTTGTCAAATCATCCCGGAGTTTGTAAGAGTCTACTAACGAGTCAGTGGTGAGATATATGATGTTGTCATCAGGAAATAAGCGTATTCTACCTTTAACAGAGTCGGGAAGGTCATTGATAGAAAAAGGAAGAGGCAAGGACCCAACACTGAACCTTGGGGAACGTCCTGAAATAATTGGTAAAGAGTGTGAGCCTTCAGCTACTACAGATTTAGAACGATTACTAAGGAAATATTGAATCCAGGATAGAGATGTTTTGTTGACACCAAGTTTCATGAGTTTATAGAGGAGTTGATGATCGATCTTGCCGAAAGCTTTCGAGAAATCCATTACAATGAGATCTGTTTTTATTTTATGCTAACTGGTGAAATGCTGAAAAATATCTGTGAGAATTTTCTCTATATCATTCACAGTACCGAACTTCTTTTTTTTTCAGATAAAATTATCTCCCTTGAAATATATTCTATAATTAACTCCCTTTATTACCTTTATAATGGCTGGTATAACATTCACTCCATACAGGAGACATGTACAGCTAGATACTCCTATATAGGACAAGCTAACTATAATAAAATTTGCAAAAGAAATAACAGTAAATAAATGTTCTAGAAATGTTACCTTGGTTGCTTGGCCTTGTCGTTAATGTAGCTAATTACGTCTTCCCTCCACTTTTCATCGATTCCTCACTATCGTATGGTAGATTATACTGGCGACAGCACATTTAGTTGGTTGTTGTCTTAGTTTATTATTACAAGACATCAACTCAACCTTACGTAATATGCCAGCATTTTCGTCGAAATTCTTCCCCACCCAGCCAGTTGTGTTCCAAATTCCAACCCTATTCGTTATGCTATACAGCTCCTAGATCAATATTTCTATTAAATCCATGATGATATTTAATTCTGCAGCTTGATTTTCCAAGGACTTTCGGATATCCCCCAGTTGATTACGAAAATTTGTTTATTTGCAGCGTGATATCGAAATATATCTTCACCGATAAGGGAGACAATTCTGATATTTTCACTCAGGCTCCGCCTTCGGGAAAATATCCAATGTCTCCCTCATCGGTGAAGATATATTTCGATATCACACTGCAAACAAACAAATATCCTCTATGTTTTCCAGATTGGAGATTGTCAAAAATTTCTCGTGTAAAGGATAATAGTTGAGTGTCACAGCTATGTTTGGAACGGAAGCCATGTTGGAAAGGTGTGAGAAGATTATTGACTATTTTGGTACACCCAGGGTTGTTTTCTTTTTGTGTTTTATGTATGAAGTGATTCATAAAAACGGATTTTAGCCAAAGTAGCCAGAGCTTTTAGGATTTTAACATGTTGCGAAATTACCCTTTTTTGTACTCTCAGGGATGATTTTTTGTGTTTTATGTATCAAGTGATTCATCTAACGGACTTCAAAGAATTGTCTTACTTTTCAGACAGCAGTCCTAAAATTGTTGAGTCCAAACACAGTCAATATCGCTTCATACCAAACACAAGTACCGAGTTAATACAACATGGGATGTTGATTGTCTGTTTCAACAAATGTTGACTTCACGTCAGCTTTCCAAAGAAAGTGTCGGCTGCGCAGAAAGATTGGCATAAAATACTATAGGAGTTCCCTTTAATTGTAAATTGCGGTATTTGAAAACACTTTTATCAAATTTTACATTTCCTAAATTCCAAATTACCTGAAGTCCTACACCAAATACTAGGGGAAATCCCTTGAATAACCAATACGAAGAACACTGGACTTGTTTTCTGCTGACAGGCCCTGTAACCATTCCCTTACGAAAAAAAATTCTTACGGTAGTTGTTTGTCACAGTAATGCTTTTTGACTGTCTTTAATCTTGTTTGGTTGTAGAGTATTTAAAATGTACTTTATTCCCTTGAAGGGAGGAGGCATATTAAATTTGCACTGTCACACTTCCGTCTTTTCATTCATCAGACTGTTGTCCATTTGTTCGCCACACTTTGGAGGCATTTGTCAGTAATCAGTGACTAATGTCACAGGTCTTGTTAATTCATTAATTTATTACATGACAAGCAGCTATTGGAGTGTGTCTGGACTCTTCTAGATATGAAAACCCTACCTTCCCATGTGTTTTTGTTGCAATAGATTTTTATTGACTGGATTTGTGACTTGATAGGAGTGGGTATGGAGTTGCAGAGGGGTGAGTGAAAAGTTTTGTTCTGGATGCTATGTATTTTCTCATATGAATGACATTCATAATTTTAACATGTCCAAAACATTGCGGAATTATACTAATTTCACTTTGGTAATGATTACATTTTACTCGGACTTTATCATAGACTCCCTGTGTAAAATCTCAAACTTCTAACTAAAATAAAGGTATTAATTCGATAATATATTTCAATGAAACTTAGTTTTGTTGTTTGTAGCATCATCTGCGGCATGTGCAGTGAAAAATCTTAATTTGATTTCTAAAATAGTGTGATATTTATTTCTAAAGTCACTATATGTTCATTGTAAATATACTTCGTTATACCCAAGTGGAAACTGGCAGGTACTCGAAAATGCAGCTCTCTGACTGGCCAGTTAGAACCCCTTATGTACTGTGATGTCATGATAAAATAGAGAAAATAGGAAACTTCACAGGTCGCTCAACACGACAGAAACGAAAATGTTGCAGGCTCGGTTTGATTGAGCCTGTTCATGGACGGTAGTGGAAATGCATGCTACCGTCCACGCCCTCTAGCCCCGGGTTGAGCAGAACTCAACCTTTTACATATGCTAAAAGTACAAAAATCAATTTAGAAACATCCGCAGATGTATTCAAACGGCGGTGAACATGGAACCTTCAATGATACACGTGTTGAGGCGTGTAATTCCATGAAGAGCGGCGTTTGGTCCCCAGATAAAGAAAAGGGTGTGCCCCAAACGAGAAAACAATGGGCAGAACTAAACAAACAGGAATTTAGGAAGGGGATCTAAGGTTATGGAGCCTGCGTATCACAGGAACTGTCAAAAGACAAAATTAAAAAGCAGGCACCATATCCAAGGGGTGATTATACAATACCCAAGGCTATGAAAGTGGGAGTATTGGAACCACCCAGGCCGAAATGGTCATGTTGAGAAACTAAACAGTACCAATAACACGACATAAAGGTCGTGCTGAACGATCTGAGAAGATCGAAATATAATAGCCCTGATTAAGTTATGAACAAGGAAAATAAGGTACCAACTGGCTTCATAGCGAGCGCGTAGCTCGCCTTACGGCAATATGTAGGCGATTATAACAAAAGTGTGCCAAATGAAGCAAAGTGATATAGCTGAAAAACCTACGTCGACGTCAGGGGGCCGTCAGTTTTTCTACTTCCGTCAAAGTCGGGGATTTTTTTTTTTGATTTTTTTTTTCATATTTGAGTTACATCCCTATATTCATTTAGATGTTTTTATTTTTAAAAAGTTATGTTATGGAAATAATTTCAGTTTTGCTTTTATTTTACGAAAAGCGCACCCTAGAGGACAGGTGCTCACAGGAAATGCTTTGTTCGCAGTGAAAACAGAACTTCATTTAATTGCTGAATATTACCCATCACTCAAAATTAATGCAAGATTTCCAGTGTGTAGAAAAATATATCATTTTGTTTTAAAAGACCAAGCATTGGCCAGAAAATGGAAAAGATGTCATTAATAAGCATAAAGTCACATGAACGCGGCAAATAGGTAATGACGTCACCGTGACACCGGCTTTCCATAAATTTTGCAACGTATGATATTCGTTGTTACAGGTATGATGACACTATTTTTTTTCTTTTGAAGTCAAGTGACTAGGTTTTCGCGAATTATTTTTAGCAGTGAATAGTTTCTTTGTCGTTTAAGCTACGGTCGCTCAGATGCTTTGCCTTTTTCATATTAGAATAATAAATCAATGCTTAATCTTTGCAGCTTAGAAAATGTCATATGAATCGGTACAGTGTTATTATATTAGTTTGACAAGTAGTTTTATCACAAAGTGACAAGGTGAGCTTTTGTGATCATATTTTGTCTGTGTGTGCCTACGTCAACAGTTGGCGTGAACACTCTAGACACCACAAGTTGTGTAGCAAGGGGACCCTCTTAGATTTAATATACTGTTACCCATCACTGAATATAACGGTGTTACACCGCCGAAACGTAAACAAAACAGCAGACGAACTACATGTTCCAAAAAAATGTCCAAATGTATACAGGTAAAAACTGAGTCTAGTTATAGTAAAACCACTAAATATTTATTCATTTTCTTAATCCTGTTTAATTACATGCAGAAAATATTCATTTCGACCCTGAAGACGAATCGTTTGGGTGCTTGATTACCGTCGGTATCGATAAACGCTTTCCTACTGGTTCCAATACTGGTACCCGGTGTAAGCTATATCGACGCCTTAGAAAAATCATGTGCAAAAAATGCTATTTTGAGAAAACAGTTTTTACATAAAAATGGGTTGTCTTCTTTGTAGATAGTTTTTTTTTTGTGTTTGCTTAAAATAGCATTTGCACATACGACCTTATTTTTCAAGCACCCAAACGATTCGTCCTCAGGGTCGAAATGACTGAGTACGAACTAACTTCTTATGAGACTAAGTTTTAGCCTATATAATCAGTCTAGAATATATTTTCTGCATGTAATTAAACAGGATTAAGAAATGATAAAAAAAATTTTAGTGGTTATACTATAACTAGACTCAGTTTATACCTGTATTTGGACAGCTGTTTGAACATGTAGTTCATCTGCTGTTTTGTTTACGTTTCGGCGGTGTAACACCGCTATATTCAGTGATGGGTAACAGTGTATTAAACCTAAGAGGGTCCCTTGCTACACAAAATTGTGGTGTCTGTCTAGAGTGTTCACGCCAATTGTTGACGTAGGCACACACAGATGAAATGTGATCACAAAAGCTCACCTTGTCACTTTGTGATAAAATTACTTTTCAAATTAATAGTAACACTGTACCGGTTCTTATGAAATTTTCTAAGCTGCAAAGATTAAGCATTGATTTATTATTCTATGAAGACAACTGGTACTTTATTTTCCTTATATCATTCATATGAGAAAATAAATAGCATCCAGAACAATACTTTTCACTCACCCCTCTGCAACTCCATACCCACTCTTATCCAGTCACAAATCCGGTCAATCAAAATCTGTTGCAACAAAGACACATAGGAAGGGAGGGTTTTCATATCTAGAAGAGTCCAGACACACTCCAATAGCTGCTTGTCATGTAATAGACTAACAAGTGAAAAGTTTTCCGCCGCCAGAAATGTATATTCAGATCTGTCATAATGAATGTCATTTTTTATTGTGAGAAATTTTTTTGGGCTAATGATCTCAAAAACAATTGGGGTCATTACAGGTCATGGCAATCTAAATATATTAAATCGTATCCTAAAAAAATCTAATATCTATAGTTTATGCAAACTAACCACACTTTCCTAACCAGAATCCTAACAGATGCAATGTAAACACATTTCCATTTACTCAACAGACTTTAGATATCTCTATCAAAGGTTATCATCTCACTGAACAGCTGATTATTTGTTTACATGTTATGTACGCAGATATTGATGACGTCATAGGCATCAATCCGTTGTTACAATTTAATATAAACAAAACGCATTATTCTACAAATCTCCGATAATCGTGGTAATCCTACATCACAACCAAATTATAAAATTCTTGTATCTAAGCCAAATGTACCACATGAAAGGCGAAAATTGTAAAAATGAAAATGTAAACAAAAGGATCGTGTGAACTAGGTCACAGCCATCCGAAAGCGGAAGTTGAAGCTGGTCGTAACTTACGATGTGTTACGTAAATGGTCGAAACGTGTCACGTGACCCAAGTTTTTTCTTATTTTAAAAAAAAGTAATAAATATATATACATAAATATAATATTTTATCATTTAAATAAAGTATTAGTGTAACACACATCTACGAATAAAAAAATACAGTATCGAAAACCTGTCACGTGACTTGATCCATGTCCCACACGCGAAAAAAAAAATAGCATACAAATAAGCCCACCGCCTCCTGGCGGCGAGTAATAAATTAACAAGATCTGTGACATTAGTCACTGATTAGTGACAAGTGCCTCCAAAGTGTGGCGGACAAATGGACAACAGTCTGATGAATGAAACGACAGAAGTGTGACAGTGCAAATTTAATACGCCTCCCTTCAAGGGAATAAAGGACATTTTACATTACAACCAAACAAGATTAAAGACAGTCAAAAATCATGATTGTGACAAAAAGCTACCGTAAGGGAATGGGGTTTTTTTCGTAAGGGAATGGTTACAGAGCCTGTCAGCAGAAAACAAGCTCCAGTGTTCTTCGTATTGGTTATTCAAGGGATTTCCCCTAGTATTTGGTGTAGGACATCCGGTAATTTGGAATTCAGGAAATGTAAAATTTTATATCATGACATGATATCAGTTGTGTCAAAGTAGAACAGCAACTGAAAAACACAAGGTACAAAACTTGTTAAGACCAGTCAGAAAGACAGTCATAATACTAAAGAAACTAATCCCTAGTCAAGACCATTACTAATAGCACATTTTATCAAGTTATGCTAATCGATTGGAATGCATGTGGACATCGACAAATTACGATAATTATGGAGGTCCAGTGTGGTATGGCATACAGCCGTATAAATACTGAAGATCCAGGATGGATGGGTGTCGCTTCGTCGTATCTACCCTTCATGGGAGGATGAATTTAGTGGTGGGTGCAGCAAAAACCCTTTGAAAACCTTATGGTAGTGCGAAGGATATGATATCTTTTCTGCTAGATGGGGAAAAATAAATAAGAAGCCAGAACCTGTATAAACTGTTAAAGGATAGAAGAACATGGTTTGAAAAATACCTTTTTACATGACACAGGCATATGACTAGCATGTGTGTATGATACAGCCTTGAATATCCCGACTCGCAATGCTTTTACGACTTTTTATTTTTACATTTAGAGTCTTGAGAACAACGAATTTGGAATTGAACTGTATAAGCATATAGAAAACTGTACAACCCGATTTGAGGGACGTTGAAACTAAAGTCATTTTTGAAGAAATTTGAAGGAATATCATAATTCTGTTCGGCTTATTGGTAGATTACATACGGCTCTAGCTTTCATGTTTGACTGTATTTTCTCTGGCTGTTCTGGCCAGCCAGAGTAACCAGAACCCGTGCGCATTTCAGCTATTCCTGGTTACGCTGGCCAGCCAGAGTAGGAAGACTATGTGAAAATAATGAAATTGGCTGTTCTGGTCAGCCAGGGTAACCAGAGTTCTGACTACTCTGGCTACTGTGGCAACAGGTTTTACTGAATTTTCTCTGGTTATTCTGGCTAGCCAGGGTAGCTAGTACCAATGGGCATCTCGGAAATTCTTGCTGTTCTAGCTAGCCATAGTAGCCAGAGCTAATGAAATCCTGATTACTCTGGCTGACCAGAGTAGCCAGAGCATGTTAAAACCCTAGAAAATCTGACTACTCTGGCTGCTGTCTGAAAAATAAGACAATTCTTTGAAGTCCATTTTATGAATCACTTGATACATAAAACACAAAAAGCAACCCTGAGAGTACCAAAATGATCATTTCGCAACAGGTTTTACTGTATTTTCTCTTGCTATTCTGGCTAACCAGGGTAGCTAGAACCAATGGGCATCTTGGAAATTCTAGCTGTTCTGGCTAGCCAGAGTAGCCAGAGCAAATGAAAGCCTGGTTACTCTGGCTACTCTGGCTGACCTGTGTAGCCAGAACATGTTAAAATCCTGGAAACTCAGGCTACTCTGGCCAGCCAGAGTAACCAGAGCAAATGAAATCCTGGACCCGTGTTCACAAAACATATTTCGATCTCAGCTCAGTTTGACTTTTGAGATTTTAATGCCAATTCTACGAAATCTTCAAGGTTAAATTTAAACTGAAACTGACCATAAATACTGAATAGCCACTTGAAAATAGTTATTTACTTGAAATTCAGTTTTAAACATGCTATTTGGACAGAAATGACATATCAAGTTTCATAATCAAACACAGCTAAGACTGAAAATGTTTTGTGAACACGGGGCCTGGTTACTCTGGCTACTCTGGCTGACCAGAGTAGCCAGAACATGATAAAATCCTAGAAACTCTGGCTAATCTGGCTGAACTCTGGCTACTCTGGCTGATCTCTGGCTACTCTGGTCAGCCAGAATACCAGAGTCCTAGCTACTCTGGCTACTCTGGCTGAACTCTAGTTACTCTGGCCAGCCAGAGTACCCAGAATTCTGGCTACTCTGGCTGAACTCTGGTTACTCTGGCTACGCTGGCTAAGTTCACGCACATCTTAGATTGACACTTTTAAATTTTTTAGTTAATATAATGTGTTATTTTGGCCTTTTTCAGTGGGGATTTATTCAATTCTATTTACACTGTCTTGTCTTACTTGAAAATAGGGTAAGTGCCCTAAACGTCTTTAAAGCCCCAGTTTCCTTTTTATATTTTAATAGACGGCCCAAGGCGGTGCCGATATTTTCAGCTTGTTTTGTGTCCGTTTATATTTTATGTTACGTATTGTGTTGTTTGTGTTTGTTGATGATAAATCTCTACTTTTCGATCCCCTACTGCCCCCTTGCCTTTACGCCCACTCTCCTTTTACTATGAGTGCATTTGGCGCCAACATTTTTTTTGTTTTGGCCATAGGAATGGGTAGTGTCCAACTGTGTTGTTTTATTTTTCGCTTGTTTGTATGTTTTCTGTGTGTGTGTGTGTTTGTGCGTGTGTGGGTGTGTGTGTGTCGTGCCTGCCTGTGTGCGTGCCTGCCTTTGTGCGTCCATGCGTGCGTGCGTGCGTGTCGTCCACGTGCTTGTTTGTGCTACTTTTGGTGTAGGGTGACTGCATTTTTGAAGCGTGGCTTTTCTTTTGAATGTTCGTCCTTGCTTTTTCCACTTTTCCAACCATCCCGACCGTTTTATATACCCGCTTAAAATGTACTTATTTGCTGGATCTTGAAGATAACCGTCACATGTTTTTCTTTGTTGTTGGCCTATTTTGCGATGCATGGGTTTCTAGCTGTGTTTGAAATGCTCTGTTATTGCGATAAATCAACCATACCTTTAATTCTTTTTGTTTCTTTTGTTGCAAACATAACATAGCAATCGTTTCCTGATAGACTATTGTTACCCCCTACAGCCCAAATCTCGTTAATATTGAAAGAACCGTTAATTGAGTTAACAGCCTTTATCTATCAACATAATGGTTGTTAAAATACACGACAAAATTTAGCACAGTCAGGCTAAAAGTAATGAGTTTACAATTAGATTAATATTCAACAACGACTTCATTCTGTTTAAGTTTTGATTTTCGCTTCCAAAGGATCTTTTTACAGATTTTATTAACTATCACAACAGCAATCTTTAAGTGCCGTGTGGCGGCTATTAATAGTCTCCCCGTACTTGGATTCAGTGTTGTTATATTTTCTGGTCCTTTGGGATCATGGTGTCCAATCAACATATGTATAATAGAGTTCCGCTTAAGCAGGTGCTATAGGGCGTGAGAGGTGTTGCACATTTCATTACTTCTCATGAACAGACTCAATCAAACCGGGTCTGCTATTATTCTTCTTGATTGCATTCTTTGCTTCCAAAGGATCTTTTTACAGATTTTATTAATTATCACAACAGCAATCTTTAAGTGCCGTGTGGCGGCTGTAAAAAGTCTCCCCGCACTTAGATTCAGTGTTGTTATATTTTCTGGTCCTTTGGGATCATGAAGTCCATTCAACATATGTGTAATAGAGTTCCGCTTAAGCAGGTGCTAGGGGCATGAGAGGTGTTGCAAATTTTTATTACCTCTCATGAACAGACTCAATCAACCCGAGTCTGTTATTATTCTTCTTGGTTGCATTCTTTGCTTCCAAAGGATCTGTTATAGATTTTATTATTTATAACCGGAATATGGAAAGACCACTCATTCCAAAGATATGTCTGCAGACTTCATGCATTATCATTTATGAAGAACTTCTAAAGGGTTCAATTAAAAAGCAATTATGATCTGGTAGATCCCAAGCCTTGTTCGCTTTAACTTAAACAGTGATGTTGACATTAATGCAATACCACCACCTAGTCGAAAGCAAATACATGTATATGTATAAATTTCATCTGCTTTGTTCAATCAACTTTATACTATTTAACTAAGTGTATCACCAAACACCAATGAAAGATGTCTGTTTGCAGGCAGAAAGTTGACTGTTAATTTTTCTGTTAAACACAATGATTTACTCAAACTTACTCTAAATCCATTTTCGTATTCCCCTTAATTTATTAGTAACAGAAGGTATGGTGCGATCCTAAAACAGACAAATTAATTTGTAAATTGATACGGTAAAGGAAGCCTAAAGATACATACATATTTCTACTCAATACCTTTACAAAAGAAAGAGTAGAAATAAAAACACTTAAAAATGCGCGACGAAACAGGATAGAAGTCAGATATCAATCGTCGGACTTCTTTTTTCAATAGCATCCTTCACCTGTCCCGTCAGTTCTTCAAATCCTCAACTTGACTACACGCTTTAGCTAACCGAATATATTGAGAGATGTATGTACTATCCGATGTTGCCCGTTGAATATCCCTAAGTAAATGCCGTATATACAATACTAAAATGAAAAGCATCTGTCTTGCCATCATTATTGTGTTCAATAATTGTCATAAATGGAGAGATGTAAATCGAAAAAAGATCCAGTATTGACCCAAATTGTTAGTTTTATTTACTTGAGCTCCTTGTGATAAACAGTATCCAAAATTTTAGCAAACAAACCAGATACCAAATCAAATATACAGGTTCTCAGTTAAACTATTGAGGTGGTAAAAGCATAAGTTTTTCTTACTGTTTGGGCTATTTTGTGTAACATCTTCAAAATGACTAAATTATAAACATTATATTATAATACTTGTTTAATCTATAAATTATGATAACCCATTTGATGACTTCAAAGTAGGGGTAAAAATTGGAGAAATAAATCGGATACAATAGTTTCGTCCTAAGTTTCGTGATTCATTATTTTGGATTTTCAGTAGAAATATTATAATAAGCGACATGTCTGCTGGCTTTCTTTGGATCAATAGAAGTATTCTGATTTGGACTTCAAACACTTATTTGGATAACAACTTCATATTTCACCCTTATATAAAATAATCAGTCACACTAGTTTCGTTCATAAGCTCTTATAAGTATTTATTTTAACATTTATTTTAGAATTTCAGTGTGAAAGTATTTATGTGGAATTTCTTCAAATTTCGTAAAAAGTTATGCTTTTGACAGCTTTTGTTGTGACCCTTTTGCTAACGTCTTGTCTATGTTGGCATCGGTGTCCGCCTCACAAAAAGTTTTGCATGTAAGCTGGTCTCTCTTAACTACCAGATGCTTTTAGTTTTCTCACATGTCTTTAGCTTAATGAGTTGGCCTAACCAAGTAGATTACAGAAATTCTTCTTTCATTTTGTCAACAGAATGTCCCTTTTTAACTTAGATATTCTGGCTAAGGGTTTGCATGTTAGCAGGTTTCTATAAAACAACTAGCCAAATATTTTCAGATTTTTGTGTAATGTGATGAGCTCACATGAGAAGTTAAATCAGTTTTATTTAGGCGAAATTATGCCCTTTCTTCGTTAAGATTGTAAGCAATATTTGCATGTAAGCAGCTTTAAGAAACTATTGTAAAGAATGCGTTCAATCGTTTCATAAGTAGTTGACAAAATCAAATGACAAGTCTGAGCCGGGTTTCATACCTCTGACTTAACGTTTGCCCCATTTCAACCTAGAAACTTTTGCTTAGTAAGGACTTCAAACAGTGGAGCGCGAGGTCGTTAGACAGCGCATTTTATATAATAGAGCCAAAACTGATTTAATGTTCTTTTTGTCAAAACAAGATATATGTTATTATTCTCCTAAACAATTTTAAAAGTAGCAGTAACAATTGTTTCATACTGACATCTCGATATGAATATTGTACCAGTTTATGAGCTACTGTCAATCTGAAGGACAATAAAACAAAAAGGTGATAAATATAGTGTTAGATTTCTACTTTTATTTATGGGTTTGTATGAACTTTTCATATCTACAGAGTATTGTTAGAAGTAGCAATGTGGACAAATGGACTCCTTGTGAGATAACACAGGATAAGACAAAGGATTCCACTAAGGACACCACCAAGGACAAACATAGATGTGAAATGTGTTTAGTCTATCCAGAAGGTAGTGAATATTTCTTAGCACACAATACTTAAGATTTACATGTGGGTTATTTTGATTATGTAGTGTCCATCTCCAAATAGTTCGTTAGTAATATTTTGATTTCAGAATCCGATGACTTCTTGATTTTTACCAAAAAAGGCTTTGAAGCACGTTACTATAATTGTGTCTCAAATTTTAGCAAGCCATATCCAGACTCAGGATTGAGCACTTGTTATCCGTTGTAAACTTGGCCATGCAATACCACTATTATTCTTTTATCCTGTCACTTGCAGTATTTTCGACCCGATATCAGGGTGCCGTATATCTTTCTTGATATACTGTCAGTTGACACGTGACCAGTGATATACGGTCATTTGATCATGTGACCTTATAATCGATATTGTTGTCATAAGAAATTTTGCATTGAAACCATCACCATTGTGTTGGAAATGTCCGAACTAAGAAAATGAGTGGTCAAATAATGAATTTTTATTCAAAAACGAAGAAGTTATTGCCATTTTTCAATTGTAACCACATTACTGTGTCGGTGATGACGTCATTATTTAAGTGACGTCATTACAAATATGACGTCATTAAAACGGTTGTCGCACACTAATTTTTGTAAAATAAATTGCCAAATATCGGAAAATGAAGTAATGACAAGATAAATAGAAGAATAGGTTAGTGTCTAAGATGGAGAAAGTTTATCTGGCGAGATGAAGGAGGTTATCGGGTGAGCCGAAGGCGAACCCGATAACGTCCGGAGCCGAGCCAGATAAACTTTCTCCATCTACGGCACTAACCTATTATTCTCTATATTCTGAATCAAACAAACAGACGATCTAAACTGACTCAGTAGCTGAAAAAATGAAAACCCTTTGGAATTTAAAAAAGTATTCATAGGAATGCTCATCAGAAAGTATATTAAGCATAATATACGGCTTTTATAGAGTAAGTGTATTTTTATCAAAAATCAAACAAAATCGATCTACATATTCTTGTTCGGACTTAATCTCCAAATACAATTCCGTAAGAAGGTTGGTATGTAGCTGAGTTGCGCTCATAATGTTTACTGCAGCGTTAGGGCTGACAGCTTGATCAGTCAGTTAGTTGAAGAAACTTTCTGTTGAAATTATCTCTGCACATGATTATGATTTAAGGAGATTCAAATGAAGCTTTATAAACATGATCGCTATGATGTTAAGTAGTAGATGTGCAAGAATTTTGTCAGGGCTGACTGAGTGATGCGCCCTTGGACTTAGACAAAATGATTACTCTGGCATTATTGTATCAATAAGTTTCTAACTATTGCTATACTTTAAAAAAAAATCAAATAAAACGTCATACATTAGTACCATACGTCATGAAGTGTAGATATGAGTGAAATCTTGTCTTCTTGGGTGGGCAAAAGTCGGAGAGTGAACTTTCATACTCCGTCTTCCTCAAATCTACTATATGGGATAAAATATTTTCGTAGATTTTATGAGGTTTTAATACATTAAAGCTAAAATCAACATGAAGCGTAGATGTGAACGATATATATTTTCAAGAAGTGGGAAGAGATGAGGACAAACAGAGTCCTTAGATTCTTTTTACATACGGTTTATAAATTCACTTGGTTAATTTTAAAGGTCATTCTGGTTACTCCTTTCCGCATCATCCTCAATTTATCGTTAAAAACAAATAGGTAGAAACAACTTTCACACTTTTTAAGGTATTCCAGTCGAGTATTGCAGAGTTGTGATGTGCTCTATGATGTAGACAAAATGTTCTTTTCTTCCCTTACAAAGCAGTATTCGGGGTATAAATCAACTCAGTAAGATATCTAATATTACTAAAAGAGTACATAATTCCAATCATTATCATTCGAAGAATAGGTAGAGCTATGTGACACATTTTCGCCGGCGTCGACGTCTCGATTTTATAACTTGTAAGTATGTAAGCTAATATCTCAGTAACAACTTGTGTGAATGGATTGAAACTTCATACACTTATTTACTGTGACGTATCGACCTACATTGTACAAGTTTCACACCTCTACATTGCATTTTCACAAGTGTGTGTCCCTTTATCGACTGAGCAGTTTTTATACGCCCGTTTGAAAAACAGGACGTATTATGGGAACGCCCCTGGCGGGCGGGCGGGCGGCGTCCACAGACTTTGTCCGGAGCATATCTTCTTCATGCATGTAGGGATTTTGATGGAACTTGGCACAGTTGTTCACCATTATGAGACGGAGTGTCATCTACAAGAACCAGGTCCCTAGGTCTAAGGTCAAGGTCACACTTAGAGGTCAAAGGTCAAATTCAAGAATGACTTTGTCTGGAGCATATCTTCTTCATGCATGGAGGGATTTTGATGAAACTTGGCACAATTGTTTACCATTATGAGACGGAGTGTCATGCGCAACAACCAGGTCAAGGTCACACTTAGAGGTCAAAGGATACAAGAATGAAAACTTTGTCCGGAGCATATCTTCTTCATGCATGGAGGGATTTTGATATAACTTGGCACACATGTTCAGCACCACGAGACGGAGTGTCATGCGCAAGAACCAGGTCCGTAGGTCTAAGGTCAAGGTCACACTTAGATGCCTAAGGTCAGATACAAGAATGACTTTGTCCGAAGCATTTCTTCTTCATGCATGGAGGGATTTTGATGTAACTTGGCACAAGATTAACTTCCCTTACTTGTTACTATAAATAACTTATATTGTAACTTTTTTGTAATTGACCGTAGGGAAAAACCAAGACCACTTTTCTGTAGTACAACATAGATGTTACTTTCAAATTTTAGGTGTATTTTAAGGTATCTCTACCTGGTAAGGAGTTTTTATGTGGATTTAGAAAAACAAAGTAATTACGATAATTACTAAACAACCACAAAATTAAAATTCCATTTGCAAATACAGGTGCTAGAGTAAAGAAATGTGCTGTGACGGGCGTATATTGTGACATTCTGGCACTCTTGTTGTATATAAGTTGGTTTCTCAGTACTAAGTATTGAAAATGGACAGAATTTCACACATTTGTACGCTATAATAAAATGACATGCATTGCACGGGTTCTATAATTCATTTTGTATTGTTGCAAAATTACGCCCATTTTTCAACTTTGCAAGTTTTGTTAAGGTCTTTGTATGTAAGATGGTATCTCCGTACCCACTGATGGAAATTGATTGAAACTTCACACACTTGTCCACTGTGATAACCACACATGCATTTTTACATTCTATAATTTTATTTTGCAGTGCTCTTCTTGACTTTTGTTTTTTAATCAATTGACAAGGCTGTTGAACAGTCGAACTTTAAGGTATAGGCCCATGTTTCGGAGAAAAAAGTTCGAACGTAATCAAATCATAGAAAGAAAGCATTGTTTTACTTGAAAATTTAACAGCGTATAAAACATTTATATAATTCTACAAAACCATTGTCAATTTACTGATATATGTATTGAATTCCGGAAAGGGACTGCATGAAGGGGCCACACTTCTTGACAGTTCAGCGCCTTTAAAAACTCACCATTTTTTAAAAGCTGTTACACGTCTTCGTTTTGATGCATTTGCAACATCGTGCGAGTGTTTAAACTTTACATAACTAGGTAAAACATCGTTTTTGACAATTGTTTACATTTATTTCTTTACAAATGGCATTCTTATTTAAAGGGGGACAACTCATTAAGAATATTTTAAGTATCCAACTCTGTGGGACAGAACAGTAAAACATGTATTGGACAGATAAGTTGTGTGTCAAGATGCTGTTCATTCGTTAAAAAAATCTGTTGTTTTGTGATATACTGCTAAACCTTAAAGAGATTTACATGTACCGTTATTTTACCCTACGACACTGTCTTACGAAAACTCTTGTTTTTAGTATTCCATTTTCTATGCAGTACAAATGTAATAGGGAAAGATATTCCCTTTTTGTTTCCAAAGCATGGAACTTTGTTGTAAATAATTCTGAGTTATGCTAAATCTAGACAGCGGAAGAAACAATGCATTTGGGGCCTAAATAATCCGACAAATTATGCCTCCAAAAAAGGCCAACAGTTTAATACATTTAAATCATATACTATTTACAACAATTCCAAAACAATAATTTAAAACCTGAATCCTTGACACAATATTAATTTAGTTATATCTGATACTTATTTTATATAAATACATTTCAATCATAAAAGCGGTATTACTGAACGAAAAAAAAATAGTGTTAATGAATTCTGTCATTTAATGATGTAATTGTATAAATACTGTAACAGTGATAAATGCTGTTTATGTATTCAGGTTCATTAGGGTTTAACAAGGTAATATATATATAAATACTTAGTTTGATTCCATTGCATGCATTTCTTTTCCGTATGAGTTTATTGACAATGCTAAAAGTGTATTGGAGGTAACTTGAGTTACATTTTTGCTTTGATATATATATACATCGGGCTGAAGGATTTACATTTAAAGTTTTTTCTTTAAGGAGGTAGGTTACCATAATATTTGTATGTGCGCATGTCCAACCGGAAGCAAACGTGACGATTTACGACGACGTTTACGACAAACTAAATGTGTTTGTATACCCATTATTCTGAAAAAAAAATCATGAACCTGTCTCCTATCTGATGCTTTATGGTTTCATAATACAGAAATAATGAATAAATTGCCAAAGAAACACTTCAAAACAATATTTCCTAAAAGTGACGTCATTGACGTCATGACGTTACGTGTCATTTACCGCGCAAAATTAATAGCTTTTATTCTGAAAGTACTTAATTCTGTGCATTTCCTTTATTTGGACATTTTTCAAATAACCATTATTTGCTGAAATATTTTTCATGAGTCTTTTGCTCTGAATGATTATTAATATTTTGCTTCTATTTTGTAGTTATATTGAAATCTTATGCGGAATGTAAGAAAATGGATGATTGTAACCAATGTTATTTGGATTAAAGATGGGTGAAAGGTTCCTTGTTACGGGCATTTTCAAGTAAAAAAAAAACTAGCAGTTTGATTTGTAATTCCTATTTTTCAGTTTCCGTTGATAATCTGTTACTTAATACTAAAACTAAAATCTAAATTTGTTCAAATTTCAGTAGAAAATTGTGGTTTCTTGAGTTGAATTGATGGAGACGGAAGCCCGTGACCTATATATCTTAATGTAAAATTCAAAGCGTTGACACCGGTCTATTTAAGGAAAACAGCTTCGGCTTTTTATTTTCATTTCAACAATATCCTTGAGAATAGTTTCCATGAAAAATGCGAGACGAAGAGTACTGCTGCAACTATTTTAAGTCGTGAAATTTGTTTAAATTAATGCAAATAACACGAAAATATTACTTACATTAGAAATAATATATTTAAAAGCTACATTAACAACAGGATAATTTTATTCAATATTTTTATAAGAAATTACGACAAACAGCAAGATATAAGCTATTTTAAACATCTCTGTTGCCATGGTTACTTTAAACTTTAGGAAAAATAGGGTCCATGTAAAGTGCTTTGTATTTTGTTTATAATATTACCCACTGAAGCTGTCGAAAAATCCCGTTTTTATACATTGTTGTTTAAAAATGAGAGAAAATGCGTTACCATGGAAACACGAGCACCGCGACATGTTCATTTTAAGCTTATATTAGAAAGCTAACGCGCATACTAGTAAAATTATCAACTATGCAGTTTTCTACGAATATCAATGAAACTAAAATACACTGAAAAGTGTTAGAATCCGTATTTTCCTTCTTCTGTCAATATGAAATACCTTTGGAGGGTCATGATCTTCAAACCTGGATAAAAATTGAACTTGAAGGGAATGAGATAAACGAAATTGAGATTGTAGCAGTTAAAACATCATATAACACGAAATACAAAAAAAATGCTGCGGTTCAACTAATTTGAATTTAACCTGGTAACAAGCTAACCTACCTCCTTAAAGGGATTTTTTGTATTGAAAATCTTCTAAAACATATTGCAATAAACAAAGTTTCATATGTTTTTTTTGTGTTTTTGTTTGCAACTAATGTCTTCATGGCAAAGCATACCAAACTAGAGCTATCATTAAAGGTGATGAATGTACCCCCCGCATGCACTGACACAGTACATTGCAATTTGACGCACACAAGATTGCATAATTATGTGGACTGTATGTATATAGATTGTATGTATACAGTATAGTAACAAAAAAAAAAGTCCCATAACTATGCAGAATATTTATCTAAAAGAATGTAACATGCACCATGCACAACTAGGGTTGGTACTGATCACTTGCGTGAAGTTTCATTAAATTGTGTGTAAGGGTTTGGTAGATTAGGCACGCACAAGATTGCATATGCAGACTGTATGTACATAGTATGTTAACAAGAAACAAAGTCCCATAACTCTGCAATTTTTGTCGCTGAAAGAACCTAACATGCCCCATGCACAACTACTGTTGTTACTGATCACTTATGTGAAGTTTCATTAATTTGTGTCAAGGGGATGAGGAGAGATGGTGCGCACAAAATTGTGTCTATGTATATTATATAGTAACAAAAAAAACAAAGTCCCATAACTCTGCAATTTTTTTTTCTGAAAGAACCTGACATGCCCCATGCACAACTATTGTTGTTACTGATCACTTGTGTGAAGTTTCATTAAATTGTGTCAAGGGGATGAGGAAAGATGGTGCGCACAAAATTGTGTCTATGTATATAGTATAGTAACAAAAAAACAAAGTCCCATAACTCTGCAATTTTTTTTTCTAAAAGAACCTAACATGCCCCGTGCACAACTACTGTTGGTACAAATCACTTGTGTGAAGTTTCATTAAATTGTGTCAAGGGGATGAGGAGAGATGGTGCGCACAAGATTGTGTCTATGTATATAGTATAGTAACAAAAAAACAAAGTCCCATAACTCTGCAATTTCTTTTTCTAAAAGAACCTAACATGCCCCATGCACAACTACTGTTGGTACTGATCACTTGTATGAAGTTTCATTAAATTCTGTCAAGGGGATAAGGAGAGATGGTGCGCACAAGATTGCGTCTACGGACAGACGGACAGACAGACAGACGGACAGACAGACAGACAGACAACCTGAAACCAGTATACCCCCCCCCCTTACAACTTTGTTGTCGGGGGGTACAATAAACTCATCCTTGGGGATTACAAATGCGATGGGTACTCAATATATTATTACATTCTATATTATTAGTATTATCATTACTTTTATACCACACTTCATGGTACTAATTAATCTACTTTAAAATTTGTTTGTTGTATGAAGATTCTACTTGTTTATTTTAAACTTTTGGCACGAAATATCGTTATGTTATATAACAAAACCATTAAGATGTAAGTCAGTAAATGGTGTCAAACAAATTGAGGTCATCCATCCTATCAGGTGTTCACTTATCTAGCATGCCAAATGAGGGCTATATCTTTAGCTGGTCATGTTTTGGTCAAGCATTAATTTCGGCCTTTGAATAGCTTAATCCTGGTAGGTAGGGATGGACCAAGAGTGATATCACGCGGATTCGATTATGAAGAACACTTTTTGAAGCTGCTCACAGCTGCATTGATGTCGAAATGTAACTCTAAGAACACAGACATGTACGGAACAATTTAAATGTATAAAAACAAGTCTATTGTTAACATTAATATGTCATGATGGAGGCTTCTTTGTTAGAGAGTGAAA
The DNA here is from genome assembly GCF_021730395.1 of Mercenaria mercenaria. Taxonomy (NCBI): domain Eukaryota; kingdom Metazoa; phylum Mollusca; class Bivalvia; order Venerida; family Veneridae; genus Mercenaria; species Mercenaria mercenaria. The sequence continues at coordinate 3,105 of NW_026461192.1, read as the reverse complement.
TCCTGGCAGACATAATACCATTTCCAAACATATATTAAAAGGGTACACATCCAATTTCATATAGCTTAAAGTGTCTTAAAATTAGTTTTCTGATATGAAAACATGTTTGAATTATTACTTGCCATGTAAAAAGTGAAACATTATCTTTGATATGACAGGCTTTGTCAGAGATGTAAATTTGATGCTACATCATTAAATGAACTTGCAGAAATAACCACTTTAGTCGCCTTACTTTTGAGTGTAAATCATTTACTTAATATATGCGCATCAGTTAACATCTAACTCAGCTGAATCCAAATACAGTATGATTATTGTTAAATGGATGTGCAAACGAAAATACCTTGGTACGGAACAGAATTGACAACTGAATATTATGATAAAATACATTAATTAATTTCAATCAATTTGCTTAGTTCATTGATATGATACAAATTAATTTATTTGCCCTTTAAAGTTCAATAAAGCTTTAAATGTTATATTTAATACAGACGGAACAGCGATCTAAAAGGACGTTATGTATAGATATAAGCGCTACTTATAATATTGCAAACTTTTGCAGTCAAAGTCATATAGGGAAGTACTAAAAACAATAGATTCAATAAATATTTCCACTATGTTAATCAATATTCAAACTTTTGACAAATACTAGAGAAAATAATTATCAGAAATAGTATGAAGCAAGAACTTGACATAGTGTATACATACATTACGGAATATGTGGCAGCCACATTTTAAATAAAATCATTATGAGCCTTTAAATGAGTTATAGTAATAAGTTTTCCCTCTGAGGTCTTCATCTCATATCACTTGTCTGTGCCCTGTAAATATATGCGTAAATATGTACCCGAGTATATTTTGTGTTAAGTAATATAATTGAATGTGGTCATGGACTCACTTTTGGAAACCTTTCTTCAATATAGTGTGATGTGATTAAAATGAATACAACACTTAATTTCCGTTTTTATAGGCCTCATGATATAATATTTAAGGTCGACTGATCACGTATGTCATCGTTTTATTGTTGTATACTGCATCGTAGTTATATACAAGTGTTCATGCTTTCTTCCCAATATCCATGTTTACCGGTCAGTAAATGAAACAAAGATACCTCTCTTTTGTAACCTTTATTTTTGGAATTATGAGTATTTAAAGTGAATATCTATATACTTGAAAAGAGCAAATGGTTATAAGCCCATATCTTATTCATATCTTATCCAGATTTAGATAAATAAATACAAAATATTGTTACAGAGATATATTTCCATTTAAGGAATAACTCAAGTTTGATCGAGATTTTTTTACATCTTTTTCTAAAATGACTTTTGAATAAGGTTTCTGGGTAAATCTTATATCAGATAATGTAAATCGCCTTGTTAATACACGATTTTTTTCTCCGGCGGATCCAGTGAAAAGTGATTGTTATGCAAGAATATATGATAAGCCTGGTTATACGATAATAGTAAGACAGACATGCAAATTAGCTGGCGAATGGTCAGTGTTAATTTACTTTAGTTTTGAAAGAGGTATTGTCACCACAGTCGGTGTGTAACAGGCGTATGTAGGTATCTAGCTTAGGTTTGTGTTTGTGACCACTTTAGTTTTGGTGAAGGTCACTACTAAGAAAAGTTACAAAACTGATTTTCACTTAATATTTTAGCTAGGACTGATGTCTAGAAATGACTACTGGTATAAGATAACCTACGAGAAAAGGAAGGTACATTTGCATTTTGGGCTACTGAGGTGAATTTCACTGTTACTAAAGTAAAAATTATCAGTTTTCGGCCAATACCCTTTGCTAATGTTGATAGCTAGCGCTAGGACACTCAATCAGATCAACGTCAAGGTCGCTGTATCTCAAATGTTTTTCGCTTGTTAACTATAAATAGGAATGAGATGTTGTAATTGAATTCGGTATCTCGGTATGTAGGTACGTCATATGACAATTCAGAACATTTTATCCAACAATTGATATCCAAATGATTTGGCACAAGTTTTCACCATTATCATGATAAAATAGTTGTATGTAAGAGTCAGTCTCTTACCAAAAAGGTAAAAAAGAATACTAATAATATTCTTCAGTTCCAGATCAATAACAAAACGTTTATGGCAACTAAAACAAATCATGAGCTAGAAAATAGTTAGAAGGAATGAGTTTTGATAAACATCACTATGTCGTATTTTTTACTTAAGTATGATTGAGATTGTTGTAATTAATTTTGGTCTGCAAGTGCAATGAGTCCCATGTGAGCGAATATTGTACTCGTGTGTATTTGTAACAGCTATTTGAGATATGCAAGCATTGACATGATGCCAAATCTTTTGTTTCTGTTGATAACAGTGATTTATCTTAGACGTTCATAAGTTATGAGTAAAATAGTGGACTTTATTATTCAGGTAATGAAATGTACATCCACCCTAAATCCCGCTAGCAATGGCGCAGAAGAGAACACTGTTAAACAATGCTTATCAGTGAAGTTATGTGTACAAGGCTGTAGCGTTTAAAAATTACATGTATTTTCTTGCAGTTGAAGACAAAGTTTTGGACCACGCTGCCAGTTGCAAAAGCAATATAAAGGTGTGTGTAGCATGTATGAGGAATGCCTACCTCAATCCCATTAAATGCCACTCTTGTGATGAACAAATTAGAACGATTATTGGTAAGACAATTTTAAGGTATTAGTAATATGTTAAGCAGAACCTATGAAAATTGTTGCAGAATTGATTTAGTCTGCGTAGTGGCGGTTATGAAAGGTACAGCACTCCTGATTCATTTCTTCCCACACGTCATACCACCCCCGCCCCCCACCCCTTAGCACCACCGTGAATGGATTTCTATTTAAACATACCAAATGACCAGAAATAAAAGCAACACTGAGTCTAATAAAGGTCCATCACATGACGTTTGAAGACTTGTGATAATGAATAAATAAGCGATTTAATTTAGTTTACTTATAAAGATGTATTCCTAAATGGAAAATGCAAATTTTGAAGTAGATTTATGTTAAAATCAATCGAGTTTTGATTTGATCACTGAGACTTATATGGCGATTTTAAGATGTAAGAGGCGGAATACACTATGTTGTCGCATTGTCCATTCATCCCGGT
>NW_026461191.1:0-70913 GCF_021730395.1 Mercenaria mercenaria | reverse complement strand
TGTCATGTGATTTTAGCAAAAAAAATGCAAAGAAAATAAGGAAAATAGCTCTACAGAGCAAAAAAACTAAGGACTATTTGTGTCCGCCATTATGCCACTACCATTTTTTTTCGCGCCATTTTTCTATTTAGTGTCTGTATGCCTATAAGAAAAACTTTTTTCTCTGACAGTGTGCCAATTTCATTTGAAATGTACAAGAAACCCAAATGCATGAAGAAATACAAGGTTTTAGCTTGATATCACCAGTTTCCAAGTTTTTACGGCATTTTCAGTACCATAAGACAAAGCATCAGATTTTGTCAAAAATAGCTGTCGCGACATAATTTTGAAGCAGTTACCCTAAATTCAGCCTTGTTTTGCCCTGTTTTGACATTTTCTACTCTGATCTGCATGCAAATTACACATTTAAACTGTTATAGATGTTCACTTTTACCTCTGATGGCCAGAATATAGCAATCAGTAGCCTATAAATATGCAGTTTTTGAAAAAAATACACCCAAAACAGTGAAAATGTGATATTTTTGGATTTTATCTTCATTTTCAACAAAATTGCTATTATTTGTCATTTTCTATCAAATTCTAATCAAACTAGCCCATTCCCACCATCATCTGGCCAGATTTCATTTTTTACCAATGTCATCTTATAGGTTATAACACACTAAATAGTTGTTGTTCTTTATTCTATATAAAACTGACCTATTTCCGATGACCGCAGCACACATCAGGACCCATTTTAAATTTCTGTAACTTACATTTTCTTCAAGAATATTGTCAGTGCTAACTAAAAATCAAAAGAAAAGTGGGGGTCATGTTTGATGCAAGAAAAATAATTTCAGTCAAACACACAAACTGCAAAATCAGCTAAAATATGAGACCCCAAATTATACTGGTGGTGTATGATCTAAGTTTCCATGAAAAATTTTGTCATGTTGTTATTTCATTATGAAAATGCTACCTACATGTCAAGCATAGATCTGTCATGTGATTTTAGCAAAAAAAATGCAAAGAAAATAAGGAAAATAGCTCTACAGAGCAAAAAAACTAAGGACTATTTGTGTCCGCCATTATGCGACTACCATTTTTTTTCGCGCCATTTTTCTATTTAGTGTCTGTATGCCTTTAACCCTGTGCCGAGTATTCGGCGCCTATAAAATTTACGCAGTTGTAAAAAACACAATTTGGTGCATGTAACATTTATGCAGTCGTAAAAAACACAATGCGGTGCATGTCGCGGCCAATTTACTTTCAGTTTTGATTTTTGGATTGTCATTGGGACTTTCTTTACCGACAATTGGGAAAAATGGACACTTGGCATTGGGAACGGTACCGTTTATCGGGGAAAAAAAACGTGTATGGCTATATAGAAAACTGATTCCAAAACAATTTTACACAAGACTAGTGTTCCTTGGGTGACCCACTTCTATATTCCTTCAAATAATTTTTATTCAGGGAAAAACATGGCCCCCAAGGGGTTTTGCTTAACTTCCCTATATGCCTATATAGAACTTTGAAAATCTTTTCGTCAGAAACTGCTGGTCCGTTTTCAAAATAATTTTACACAAATGTTTCTTGGGTGACCCTCTACGAAATTCCTTCAAATAATTTTGATTCATTGAAAAAGTGGCCACCTGGGGGAGGGGCTCATTTTCCCATATGGCTATACAGAAAACTTCATGTATGAAACTACTGGCCTGATTTGAAAATAATTTTATTTGAAGTAACTTTAAAATTTTTCAACTTTATTTTCTCATATCTTGATTATGGTTTTTAGCTCGACTATTCATAGAATAGTAGAGCTATTGGACTCGCCCATGCGTCGGCGTCTGCGTCGGCGTCCGTGTCGGTGTCCGCGTCCCGATTTGGTTAAGTTTTTGTATGTAAGCTGGTATCTCAGCAACCACTTGTGGGAATGGATTGAAACTTCACACACTTATTCACTGTGATAAACTGACTTACATTGCACAGGTTCCATAACTCTATTTTGCTTTTTTACAAAATTATGCCCCTTTTTTTACTTAGAAATTTTTGGTTAAGGTTTTGTATGTAAGCTGGTATCTCAGTAACCACTTGTGGGAATGGATTGAAACTTCACACACTTATATACTGTGATAAACTGACTTACACTGCACAGGTTGCATAACTCTCTTTTGCTTTTTTACAAAATTATGCCCCTTTTTCGACTTAGAATTTTTTGGTTAAGGTTTTGTATGTAAGCTAGCTGGTATCTCAGTATTCGCTAATTGGAATGGATTGAAACTTCACACACTTCTTCACTGTCATGATCTGACATGCGCAAAGCAGGTCTCATAACTTTATTTTGCTTTTTTACAAACTTATGCCCCTTTTTCATCATAGAAATTTTTGGTTAACTTTTTGTATGAAAGCTGGTATCTCAGTACCCACTAATGGGAATGGATTGAAACTTCACACACTTGTCCACTGTTACGAGCTGATAAGCACTATGCAGGTTCCATAACCCTATTTTGCTTTTTTACTAAATTATGCCCCTTTTTCGACTTTCGTATTCATTCAATCGACAAGGCTGTTGAATAGTCGAGCGTTGCTGTCCTCCGACAGCTCTTGTTTGACCTTCTTGTCCTTAAGTGCAATGATAACTGGTGAGCGATATAGGGCCATTATGGCCCTTTTTTGAATGATTCTTTATTTCCCATCAGTTTGAAGTCATAACAAGATGATGAAACAGTTGTTCAAATAAGAAACGTAGAGATTCACACCCTTTTAAAAATAAGAAATCCCTTTTCATTTCAGATAGGTACACTTTGTTCAGATAGGTACGCTTTATGGTCTGACAATATGCCTTCACTTGGTATTTTTTGCATTTTCTTTACAGGAGTACAGTGGTGTAAAAGAATTACACATTCTATTTCCATGTGCAAGTTCAGCAGGGAAGAAGTTTCACAGAAGAGACTTTCTGTGTTACCAGCTCAAGAGAGAGCACGAACTACTTTAGAGCGACTGTTGGGCTTGAATACATTATAGAGTATGATGGAATTAACAGATAGCAGAACATATTCATTAATGAATACAAGTGACAGATTGCATACAGACTCACTGTGGAACAGTCCGAACATAAACCTCTAACACATGATTGCAGACATTGTGGCCTTGAATATGACATGGAGTATTGTGAACTGTAGCAGTTGATCACCAAGTACATGTATAATGTTAATTGTAGCAACGTGACAAAAGATCAAAGAAGATGGTAAACTTACGTGCTACGAAGTATCAGTGCTGTGTGTCAAGTAGCCAATTGTTTCAGCCAAGTTTTTCTGAGATATAAGATTCAATATGGAATTGCATATTTATATGTATTTATTCGAATTGGTTGGAGTAATTGATTATAAAAAAAGGTGTCTGAAGAAAAAACTTTAAAATGAAATAACAAAGGTAGGCATGAATAGTAACATGTTTCTGACAGGAGATATTATAAAATGGCATTGAAATGCTCAGAAAATTAGAGACAAGTCGGTCTACCTTATAGGTTACAGAAGGAAACAGACAGATTATATTTTATAAAAGGAATTATACATGTTTCTTGTAGATTGGTACAGTTTGAGATTGTACTGTGGTTAAAAAATAATAGGTGATTGCAGGCAAGATGTTCTCAAATAAAGCATGCAAACATAAAAAGATAGACAGTGACACAAATATAATGAGAGGAAAAGGATAGACTTTACAGACAAAGACATTTCCTTCAACAATTGAACATTTTGGGGTTTAATATTATGTACGTAGTGAAATGTTATGTATAGTTGTTGCATTATTAGTTTAATAGTAAACTGCTGTAATTTTAGCTCAGCTATTCGAAGAATAGTCTAGCTGTTCTACTCACCCTGGCGTCAGCGTTGGCGTCACACAATGGTTAAAGTTTTGCATACAAGTACATACAGCTATCATTTAAAGGCATATAACCTTGAAACTTATTTTTTCTTTTTCTAGGTCAATAACCAACCTCCCTGGGTCAAGTTCCATAACTCTGACATGTATTTTGAGCAAATTATGCCCCCTTTTGGACTTAGAAAATCCTGATTAAAGTTTCACATGCAAGTTACTGTCTCCAAAACTAATGCAGATTGAATTGAAACTTAAAATGTGTCTTCGGGGTTATAAAACCAGTTGATAGCATCAAGTCCCATAACTCTGACCTGCATTTTGGCCATATTGTGCCCCCTTTTGGACTTAGAAAATCCTGGTTAAAGTTTTGCGTGCAAGTACATACAGCTATTACTTAAATGCATATAGATTTGAAACTTATTTGTTCTTTTTTATACGCCCGTTTGAAAAACGCGACGTATTATGGGAATGCCCCTGGTGGGGGAGGGGATGGGCGGGCAGCGTTCACAGACTTTTTCTGGAGCATATCTTTTTCATACATGGAGGGATTTTGATGAAACTTGGCATAATTGTTCACCATCATGAGACAGAGTGTTTTGTGCAAGAACCTTAGGTCCCTTGGTTTAAGGTCAAGGTCACACTTAGAGGTCAAAGGTCAAATTCAAGAATGACTTTGTCCGGAGCATTTCTTCTTCATGCATGGAGAAATTTTGATATAACTTGGCACAAATGTTCACCACCATGAGACGGAGTGTCATGCGCAGGTCCCTTTAGAATTACTTTCCTTTGTTGTTACTATGAATAGCTTATATTGTTACTTTTTCATTACCACTCATAGGGAAAAACCAAGACCACTTTGCTGTAGTACAACATGCATGTTACATCAAATTTTGATTTGTATTTTGACCTGTCTCTACCTGTAAAGATTTTTGTGTGGACTTAAATTTGTCTGCCCCCGAAGGGAGGCATATTAGTTTTCAACTGTCCGTCCGTTCGTTCGTTAGTCACAACGTTAACTTTTTGCATGAAGGCTCTTTACTCGCGAACCACTGCACCCAGGACCTTCAAACTTCACTTGCTGATAGTACTTATTGAGTATATCACCCCTACTGACTTTGGGGTCACCAGGTCAAAGGTCAAGGTCACAGGGGCCAACGTTAACTTTTTGCATGAAGGCCTTTTACTTGCGACCCACTAACCCAGGACCTTCAAACTTCACTTGCTGAAAGTACTTATTGAGTACACCATCCCTACTGACTTTGGGGTCACCAGGTCAAAGGTCAAGGTCACAAGGGCCAACGTTAACTTTTTGCATGAAGGCACTTTACTCGCGAACCACTGCACCCAGGACCTTCAAACTTCACGTACTGATAGTACTTATTGAGTTCATCACTCCTACAGACTTTGGGGTCACCAGGTCAAAGGTCAAGGTCACAGGGGCCAACATTAACTTTTTGCATGAAGGCACTTTACTCGCGAACCACTGCACCCAGGACCTTCAAACTTCACATGCTGATAGTACTTATTAAGTACACCACTCCTACTGACTTTGGGGTCACCAGGTCAAGGTCACAGGGGCCAACATTAACTTTTTGCATGAAGGCACTTTACTCGCGAACCACTTCTCTCAGGACCTTCAAACTTTACATGCTGATAGTACTTTATGAGTACACCAACCCTACTGACTTTGAGGTCACCAGGTCAAAAGTCACAGCGGCCAATGTTAACTTTTTGCATGAAGGCACTTTACATGCGAACCACTTCATCAAGGACCTTCAAACTTCACATGCTGATAGTACTTATTGAGTACACCACCCCTACTGACTTTGGGTTCACCAGGTCAAAGGTCAAGGTGCTGCGGGGGCATTTGTCACCATTAGTGACAGCTCTTGTTTTTTTTTTTTTTTGTTGTTTTTTTTTTTGTTTAAGATTAACTACCTTAGTTGTTACCATAAATAACTTATATTGTAACTTTTTTATAATTGACCGTAGGGAAAAACCAAGACCACTTTTCTTAGGTACAACATAGATGTTACTTTCAAATTTTAGGTGTATGTTAAGGTATTTCTACCTGGTATGGAGTTTTTTGTGGATATAGAAAAACAATTACAATAATTACTACACAACCACAAAATTAAAATTCCATTTGCAAATAGCTATGACGGGTTTTGTGACATTCTGGCACTCTTGTTCTAGATCAATTACCAACCTCACTGGGTCAAGGCCCATAACTCTGACATGTATTTTGGCCTAATTATGCCCCCTTTTAGACTTAGAAAAAAATTCTGGTTAAAGTTTTGCGTGCATGTTACTATCTGGAGGTATTAAATGGAAACTTTACATGTGCCTTCAGGGTTATAAAACTAGTTGATTGCATCAAGTCCCATAACTTAGGGTAACATTTTCCTGCTTCTGGGACAATAATTCGAATAGTCGGACATCGGCTGTCTTAAGGACAGCTCTTGTTGTGATAAGAAACCAACCAGTCACATTGTTGATTGTATTAGGCCCAGGTAGTTCTTGGACGACATCTTGTGTTTGAAAAGAACTGAAGTTCAATCCTTGTGTGATCTTAAGAGGTGACTCAAAGGGTCTGAGCACCTGGTTTACTGTATCTTTGTGATAGAAGGTATAAAAGTTTGATTCCATACCTCTTTGCTGTAACACATCAAAGAGCATAACATTTAATGACGAAAAATCCCAACTGCCTATGGTTGGATTCCAACCCGGGTCACACAAGTGCTATTCCAATGCTATAACCACTGAACCAAAGAGTTGACTCTCTGACACTGTTGTCAGAAATTGGGTTTAAACCTTCATGTAAGTGACCATAACATCACAATGTTATTTAGACGCAAAAAAGAACTTTAAAGTTCTGTTTCGGGCCATGTAGCTTGTGCTGTGTTGATGTACCGATAAACCCATGAACAATTGGTTGTATTTGAGCTTTACATTTAATCTGATATCTACAAAAGTACTATGCAAAATTATTCTAACACATACATAAACCAAAGGGTTTCTAGATTTGTGGATGACACTGAATCAGTTAGAACTGAATCATACTGCTCAGTCATGCATTTTTATGCAAAGTTGATCTCATGATTTTACAACATGTTTTGTTATCTTACCTGATCTTTGCTCAAGGTGAGCTATTAATATAAGTGGCTGGTCCAGCGTCTGTCTCCAATCCATACTCCAGCATCCTGCATCATTATTTTTGTTGAGCCTGCATTTGCAAACCCCATATGTTCCTATCTCAAAAGTCAAGGTCACAGTTGGAGGTCAAAGGTCAAATTGAAGTTTGTCGAGCATTTCTTCATGTATGGTGGGACCATCAGGACCAGAAGATGACCTCTGTTTATTTTAATATCAATAGGTCAAAGGTCAAGGTCACATTTACCTAGAACAGTAGAACTTTTGTGTACTGTGACCAAATAATTTCTGTTCCTTGTCATTTACTGAATGCATCAGGGGTGGGGAGGAGGGGGAGTGGGGCGTGCATTTTGAGCTCTACGAGCTCTTGTTCACTTCGAGACACTTTGCCGCTTTTAGGGTCTTCTGGAGTTGAATTAGAACTTACCTTTAAATAACGTCTTTTCATTAAGACATGGGTCTTCATCAAACATTTTCTGGAGCATCATTATAAGGTCCTTCACCGTGTTTGTTCGATTGGGGGCACTTGGCTTTTTAGGGACCAATAGAGCTTAAAATATATATATACTTCTTCCGAGGAACCGCTTGATCGATTTTCATCAAATCTGGTTATAAGGTAATATGCCAAATGTTGACACTTTTGCCCCATTATGGGCCACTGGAGTTGAAATAGGAATACCTTTAAATGATTTTTTTCTTGTTTTTATGCGTTTTGATGTGTGACAGAAATATAGAGAAATACCTTTGAAAAATTTGTTATAATAACAGCTTAAAGGATTTTCTTAAAACCTAGTTAGAAGAAAAGTCAGATAGTTAAGGTTTTTTTAGGTGAGCGACTTTGGCCCTTTGGGCCTCTAGTTTAAATCAGAAGGAACATTTGATATTTTCCTATTACAAAATTATTACATGTGTGCTTTATATAATGATGAATAGACAAGTTAAAAAATACTTTTTTGATATTGCAACATTATAAGAATTACATACTTAAAGATATATGCACATTTTCAAATAAATATTTAAGACAAATTCTTCTTACAGTATTGATTTTTATAAGTGCTCTTAATTTTATATATTATTCATAACATAGTACTTAAAATATGTCACACTGTTTTCTGTAAGGCCTTGATTAGGTGGGAAATATAATAAAGAATCATGCATGATTTTGTTTTGTCACCGATAATGCAACTTACCTTTTTTACCTTAAATTATAGGATATAATAGAATAATTATATTAATTTAAATTTGTTTTGTCAGTGTTTTATCTAATAATGCAACTTACCTGTTTTACCTTAAATTACAAACAAGAATGACACAATAATTATGTCTCCCACCGCACATTGGTGTGGGAGACATATTGATTTACTCCTGTCTGTGCGTCTGTTTGTCTCTATGTGTGTGTGTCTGTCACAAAGCTTGTCCGCACTCCAAGTCGAACATTTCTCATCCGATCTTTACCAAACTTGAACAAAATGTGTTTGCCAATAAGTGTTCGGCCAAGTTCGATAACTAACCAGATCGGCCCAGGTACTTCATAATTATGGCCCTTGAATTATTAAAGAACGCTCAGATTTCTTGCGCATTTTTGTTCACAAAAAATAAAAGTAGTATAGGGGTCCTTTTGAGGTCAAAAAAGTGCATGCGCATGTGCTCCAAGTAAACAGTATATAAGACTGACTTACTATTTAGATGATTAGGCAGTTGTAGGAGACATGCGATTTTCTCAAAAGCATCTCTAGTATTAATTTTAAGATCCACTTACCCGTAGACTGACAAAATTCCATGCTCTGCATTCATTATTTTTAGCTTAACTATATGAAGTATGGAGAGCTGTCCTACTCGACCCGGCGTCGGCATTGGTTAAAGTTTTGATTCACATTCACTTTATCTCTGTAATTACTGGATGGATTTGTTTCAAACTTAAAATAAGTATTCCTCATCCTCATCCACATCATATGGCACAAGGGTCATAACTCTCACACCAATATTTCATGAATTATTCCCCCTTTTACTTAGAATTTCAGGTTAAAGTTTTGATGCACTTTCACTCTATCTAAATTATTACTAAATGGATTTGATTCAGACTAAAGATAGTTGTTCGGCCTTATCACCCACATCATGTAACACAAGGTCCATAACTCTGGTACCAATATTTTATGAATTATGCCCCCCTTTTACTTTTAGGGGGTGCTATTCTACTCGCCCTGGCACGGGCGTGACCTTCCTTGGTTAAAGTTTTTCGGCAACCTTTGTTTTTCTATCATATCTTTGTTACTATTGCATATATCTTACTGTAACTTCACATGAACATTGTCCAGCATACAAACAAAGTATGTGCAGGGGATGGGCCTATTATATTTAAGGTCAAAGTCACCAAGGTGTTATACTTAGGTTATTTGTAAAGTTAAAGTTTTTCGGCAACCTTTGTTTTTCTGTCATATCTTTGTTACTATTGCTTATATCTTACTGTAACTTCACATAAACATTGTCCAGCATACAAACAAAATATGTGCAGTGGCTGGGCCCATTATACCCAAGGTCAAGGTCACCAAGATGTTATACATAGGTTATTTTTAAGGTTAAAGTTTTTTCGGCAACCTTTGTTTTTCTGTCATATCTTCGTTACTATTGCCTATATGTTACTGTAAGTTCACATAGCCATTGTCCAGCATACAAACAAAGTATGTGCAGGGGCTGGGCCCATTTTACCCAAGGTCAAGGTCACAAAGTTGTTATACTTGGAATTATTTTCATGTTAAATTTTTTCGAAGGCTTTGTTTATAGACATATCTATGGTAGTTTATAAGATAATGACTTGAAATTAAAAATGTTTCTCTATAATCATCATCTGCATATGTGGTTACAATCCCCATAACTCTTATTGTATTTTTGACAGAATTATGCCCTTTTCATACTTGAGCACCCGCCCGCTTAGCTCAGTAGGGAGAACGTTGGTCTACGGATCGCAGGGTCGCGAGCTTGATCCTCGGGCGGGGCATATGTTCTCCGTGACGATTTGATGAAAGACATTGTGTCTGAAATCATTCGTCCTCCACCTCTGATAATTCATGTGGAGAAGTTGGCAGTTACTTGCGGAGAACAGGTTTGTACTGGTACAGAATCCAGGAACACTGGTTAGGTTAACTGCCCGCCGTTACATGACTGAAATACTGTTGAAAAACGGCGTTAAACCCAAAACAAACAAACAAACTTTCATACTTGATGTTTTTTGGCAATCTTCGCTTTCTGGATATAACTTTAGTACAATACAAGATAAAGACTTGAAACTTAAAATGTGTCTTTATCATCATCATCTGCATGTGTGGTAACAATCCCCTTAACTCTGATTTGTATTTTTGACCAAATTATGCCCCTTTCATACTTATATTTTTTGACAAACTTCGTTTTCTGGACATAACTTTGGTACTATATAATATAATGACTTGAAACTCAAAGTACAAAACATGTATATCTTTACCATCATCATCTGCATGTGTGGTAACAATCCCAATAGCTCTAATTTGTGTTCTTGACAGAAGTATGCCCCTTTGGTATATCTTCCTTTTAAAAGTAGAGGTCTCTTATTGAGACATATATTCATTTTACTGTCAAATAGTGGAGCGCGCTGTCGTACGGACAGCTCTTGTTTCTAAATGGATTTGATTCAAACATAAAATAGTTATTCAACATCATCACTCACATCATATGACATAAGGTGCGTAACTCTTGCACCAATATTTTATGAATTATCCCGCTTTTTACTTAGAATTAATTTCAGGTTAAAGTTTTGGTGCACTTTCACTCTATCTCATTTATTACTGTTGAATTTGATTCAAACTTAAAATAAATAGTTATTCAACATCATCACTCACATCATAACACAAGGGCCATAACTCTTGCCCCAATATTTCATGAGTTATCCCCCATTTTTACTTAGAATTTCAGGTTTAAGTTTTGATGCACTATCTCAGTTATTACTAAATGGATTTGATTCAAACTATTTGTTCCACCTTATTACCCACATCATATGACACAAGGTCAACTCACTCTGGTACCCATATTTAAAGAATTATGCCCCCCCTTTTACTTAGAATTTCAGGTTAATTTTGATGCATTTTCACTATATCTCAGTTATTACTAAATAGATTTGATTCAAACTTGAAGTTGTTATTCCACATATCAGCCACATCATATGACACATTAGGTCTTAGAATTATACTTATTTAATGTTCTTTATCTCTCTCTTATTACTTAATACTTTTGAAACAGACTCTAGTTATTGTCCAATATCTTCATTCGTATTGGAGTCATTAAACATTCTAGTGACAGCTCCAGTTTCCTCAGATGTGCCCTTTTTCACTATCCAGCATCGAAATAGTCGAGCGCGCTTTCTCCTGTGACAGCTCTTGTTTAAGTTGACTATTCCAGCTTTTTTTCTCACTTTTTTACTGCCCCATGTGGTTCAGGGACGATCTGTGTGTATGAAAAGAATTGGAACCACTGCCTTACCCTTGCATGATCATAAGAGGCGACTAATAGGGTCTTAACACTTGGTTTTGCTTTAACTCTGTGATCCCAGCAGGTATGCAAATTTTGATTCCATACCTCATGTTTTTATTTTGGGAGATGTGGAACCAAAATATGTAGTCCTGCTTGGCGCCATATAACCTATACTGTGTTGGTGCGCCGTAAAACCCAAATAAACAAATTGTTCTTCTTCATGGTTAATTACCAAACTAACTGGGTCAAGTCTCATAACTCTGACACGTATTTTAGGCAAATTATGGCCTTTTTTGGAGTAAGAAAATTCTGGTTAAAGTTTTGTGTGCGAGTTATTATCTGCAAAACAAGTGCAGAATTCAAATTGAAACTTCACATGTGTCTTCGTGTTTATGAAACTAGTTGATTGCATCAAGTCCCATTACTCTTGGTCAAATTAGGCCCCCTTTTGAATTAAAAACCTCTGGTCAAAGTTTTGCATACAAGTTTACGTGACTTTAAGTCTCCCAAGCTAATACAGCTACTGGATAGAAACTAGATATTTCAACAGTTAGTGTAATATTCCTGCTTCTGGGACAATGATTCGAATAGTCGAGCAGTCTGGCTGTCTTACGGACAGCTCTTGTTTTCAGAAATATTTGATACAAATGAAGCTCACTTTTACATCACCAATATGGGTTTTTAAGAGACTTAAATAGAGACATAGAAGGTAGTGATGTTCCAATTTTTCAAAACCACTTGGCTGGACGAACATTTTGAAGACAGATTATTAGTATTTTGATATAAAAATTTCAAAACAAGTCCATGCACTTGATTTATTTTTACACATCTAAACCTTATGATTCCTGACTGTCAAAGTAATAGTAGTCTAATGACGAAGGGCTTTCCTTGTCGTGCCCGAGGGCTAGCTCGACCCATCTGTCAAGAATTTATAGTTTTGTGGTAGATAAATACTAATTTTAGAACAATTTACATCAAAGTCGTAAAAATTATTACACTTATAAATAAGCTCTGTAACAAATGAAGTAAAAGTACTAACCTGAAACAAAGTAGTAATTATCTTAGATAATATTTATTATTCATATGTAAAATCTATATGTATGCTTTTACATCAAGAAGGCAAGTGCAATGAAGCATTTACACTTGCTGTCGATTATTGCAGTACAAAGACATAGATTAAAGGGTAGTACAGTTCAGGTCGGGGACCGGGGTATACAAGGATAACGGTAACTAATTATATGTCAAGTATAGGGTTATAGGATGGAAAAGATGTACGGATTTATAATTAAGCATATTTGGGTGTAATTGTTACACTGAATCTTAAAAGGGGTATACTCAATTTAATTAATACAAACGCTTTTAGTATGGTTTGTATTTTATTAAAGGAGATGTAAAACAAATAATATCAGAACAACACCACCATGCCCCGTGACACTAACATGAAGACTTGATATTTCAAGTAGATATGGAATAAAATAATGTTAGAATTGACAGCGCTGCATTTTATTTGATTAATACATTGAAATTAAATGTAATTCATGTCAGCAGCACAAATGGAATATATAGTACTTTCGTCCAGGTTCTTGAATGAACAAAATTGGGATCTGGGACATCAATATCTCCACACGTTTTTGGAGCGAACTACTTCCACAGGCGGACGAAGGTGACCCATGTCACCTCAAGTTCGTTGGGCTATCTCTACATTTGTTTATGTATTCCGCGTCGACTCCATGCAGGTGATCACCATGAAGTTTAGTTTTGCAGGATCAGCCAAAACCAAAATTTTGACCCACTTACAATTAGAAAAATCTTAAAAATGTGAATGTTAAATAACAGTTCTTACCTTGTATTATTTAAAAGACCAACATCACCTGGTTGTCTCTGAAAAATATCTACCACAACATTGATAGCGTTTAAACAATATCGAATGTTGATACATATGTGCATTTACTCGTGTTACGGAGGGTAGATTTTAGTGACCATCTACATTTTCGGACATGAAAAATTTAAACATTAACGCAGTTACTTATTCAGAAGAAACTCTTTAATGCAACATAGTTGAAAAACACGTCCGATAAACAATCCAATCAATATGACATTTTCTACCGTCAGTACCGAGAGAAAATAAAGGATTATGACTGACAATTTAAAGCTGTATTTTTAGCTCACCTGAGCACAAAGTGCTCAAGGTGAGCTTTTGTGATCGCCCTGTGTCCGTCGTCAGCGGTGGCGGCGGCGGCGTCAACAATTTGACAGTTAACACTCTACAGGTCACAATTTTGGCCCAATCTTAATGAAACTTGGTCAGAATGTTACCCTCGATAAAATCTTGGTCGAGTTCGATGTTGGGTCATCTAGGGTCAAACACTAGGGCACCAGGTCAAATCAAAGGAAAAGCTTGTTAACACTCTAGAGGTCACAATTTTGGCCCAATCTTAATGAAACTTGGTCAAACTGTTACCCTCAATAAAATCTTGGACGAGTTCGATATTGGGTCATCTGGAGTCAAAAACTAGGTCACCAGGTCAAGTCGAAGGAAAAGCTTGTTAACACTCTAGAGGTCACATATTTGGTCCAATCGTAATGACACTTGGTTAGAATGTTACCCCCAATAAAATCTTGGACGAGTTCGATATTGATTTATCTGGGGTCAAAAACTAGGCCACCAGATCAAATCAAAGGAAAAGCTTGTTTACACGCTAGAGGTCACAATTTTGGTCCAATCTTAATGAAACTTGGTCAGAATGTTACCCTCAATAAAGTCTTGGACGAGTTTGATATTGGATTATCCAGGGTCAAAAACTAGGTCACCAGGTCAAATCAAAGGAAAAGCTTGTTAACACTGTAGAGGCCACATTTATGATTGTATCTTCATGAAACTTGGTCAGAATGTTAATCTTGATGATCGTAAGATCCAGTGTGAATATAGGTTATGTAGGATAAAAAAACTAGGTCACCAGGTCAAATCAAAGGAAAAGCTAGTTTACAGTGTAGAGGCCACATTTATGACCATATCTTAATGAAACTTGGTCAGAACGTTAAGCTTGATGATCTATAGGTCAAATTTAAATCTGGGTCAGGTGGGGTAAAAAACCAGCTCACTAGGTCAATTCAAAGAAAAAGCTTGTTATCACTCTAGAGGCCACATTTATGACTGTATATTTATGAAACTTAGTCAGAATGTTAATCTTGATGATCTTTAGGTCAAGTTCGAATCTGGGTGTCGTGGGGTCAAAAACTAGGTCACAGGGTCAAATCAAAGGAAAAGCTATTTAACACTTTAGAGGCCACATTTATGACCATATCTTAATGAAACTTGGTCAAAAAGTTAATCTTGATGATCTTTAGGTCAACAGGTCAGGTGAGCGATACAGGGCCTTCATGACCCTCTTGTTTAAACAAAAACTTGAATATTTACACTTGTTATAATTATTAAATTGAACATCGTATAGAAGAAAAATGGCACCCCTCTGTCAATTTAGGATGTCCTAAACACCACAGAAAAAGTTGCAGATGTGCTACGTATAGCACAGTGCTGGAACGGCGATTTATTCTAAAAACATACAACTCCGTTACGGAAGTGATAAAATTTACAACGAAATTAAAACATAAGCCTAAAGAGTATATTGTTGATGTTTTTTTTCTACCACGGAAACATAGTTTTGGAACTTTATCAAATGTTTTAATACGTTGACAGTTGTACTGGCTGTGCTAAAGTATTAGAAACCTGTCACCTAACATAAGTTTAAAAACAATACATTTCATTAAAGAGACAGCCCTTAAAACAGTACATTTTAAAACAATTACCTGCATAAGACTATACAGCAACTAAACTAAACTACAATGTGTGGCTTTTATACAAAATCTGTATATACAGCAAATATTGGAGCATCTAGTAACGGAAGTGATTATGCGTTACGGAAATTGTGTTACATGTATAGTTAAGCCTATATTCAAACTGCTGTGTGTAATAGATTAATGAGCATAATATCAAGTGATAAAGCCCTCTCATGATGCAGGCTTTCTATCCATCCACGATCTCCGTCAAAGAACATCGAACATTTTTTGATTTTCCTGTCTTTTCTAAATAATCAACTATTTTGTATACGTCTGATTTCTTATATTCTTTTTACATCTTGGACGAATGGGACTTTGCATTTGTTACTATATTTCCAAGATTCAGTAAGAAAATTAAGCAGAACTTTATCATGAGCCATGTCTTAAACTACGCAGCCATCCAGATGTGTCTCCTCGCACACAAATTTCTCTGATTTGTCAGCAACAATTGAATTTGCATTTTTCGGTTACTTTTCTGATATTAGTGTGTTTGTCTACCATTCTCTGAAAAATTCCAACTCACTTAATAATGTTTATAAACGTTTCCTTACTAACATTTTCTGTCTTTTATTCTGTCACATCGATGTTTCGGACGTTCAACATGCAACAGCTTCTGTTGGATAATAAATTCTGTAAAGATCCTTTGAAAGCAAAGAATGCAGTCAACTAAAATAATAGCAGACTCGGTTTGATTCATATCATTGTAAGTCATATGTGCCACTTTATCTTCTTTACACATGAAAGAAAAATAGTCAAATTTGTCAAAAAAGGAAATTCAGAGAAACCTAATTACAATAAACAAGTCTAAGAATACCTTATTTCAACTACATAAATAACAAAATTTCTATGTAACCTCCGTAACATAATATCTTCTCGGTAACAGAATAAAACACGTGGTCGGCGAAGGCACATTTCTTTTTAAAACATATTAGTAAGGTTTTAAATATTACAAAATGACTAGAACATTAATGAAACCAGATCATATTAGATGCAGTGATTAAACAAGGACAACTTAAATGCAGTCAGACAAACCATCTCACCTCCATAACGGTATTGTGGGAAACATCAATCTCTGTATTACTTTTCTACTGATAAAATAGTCAGAAAAAAAAAAAATTTCTTGAATCTGAGACAGTCTTGACATGTCTCTTTGGCCAAATATTCATGTATGAAATTTGAATGTCGCACTTGAATTTATGAACACGTTATCTCTTCCGTAACGGTCATGTTTAAAGAGGCATATTTATTTCAGAGCTTTATTTTATGTATAGTTTTACGTTTAAACCAAATTGGAAAAGCAGAGAAAACACATTCAAACACCTTAAAACATAATCTCATAAACATCATGTAGTAGAATGCTTTTTTGTATATAACTATGAACTTACCTCATTTACTTGAAATACTGTTCCACCAATAATTTAAAATAACACTTTAGGCTGATCGCTACCAAATATAATGTAAGCCTCCGCAGGTCTATCACAAGTAGTCCAAATATGAATTATAGTACTAATATTTTTTCCTTTCCTAGTGCATTTTCTCGGCAGCAACGTGCTTACTTTTACCCTACCGCGTTTCAGTATGTATCACTTTGCATTCTAATGAAATCGGCATGTTCCTATCGCATGCTGGATAAAAATGGCGGCGTAAGAATTTAATGTCACGAAAAGAGAAATTGGAAGAAGCGAAAAGTAGTAAATTCAGCGGGTTATATTTACCGAACTGTAGTTTTCTTATATAAAAGTTAACACCCCCTTTTCTTTTTGTTTTTCTAAAGTAGCGATCTAGTTCTTTATGGGAATGTAAGTCTCTGAAAATCTGATATGCTAGAAAATGTCGAAAAACCGTTATGAAGTGAGTGGATTTTATATGAAATAAAGAACAGCTGGATTAAGTGGTGTTCAGCCTTTAAAGTCTTTGCAGATCAGCCTCTGCTTCCTTTGGGTGACTCATGAGAAAAACTTTTTTGTGCTTTCCGCATTTCAGTATGCAGTTAGAACAGCTAAGATGTTATGTTACGGAAGTGATACGTTACGGAAAAGATAAAATTATTTCAATATTTGATAACTGTTCGATACCTTGATGGCATATACTGAAAACATTCTTACTGATGCATTCAAGGTATATGATACAGACACAGAGGGAAAACACCATTGTTATCATGTATATTTGAAGAAGTCTCCGTTACGGAGGAGAGATTTTTAATCGCGACAAAATAAAGATGAACTGGAAATGATGATATCAGAAATATTGACTTATCAAATAGTAACAAGGGAGTTATTTTAATAAAGTTATATCATTTGACGACAGTCACTTTTGTCACAGCTATACCTTTTTCAAAATACTTTGTTGATATATTAGTTATTGTTACGGTAAGTGAGAACTGTTTTGGGCGACAGTAATAATTATGACCGGGATGAATGCATTTTGTGCTTATGCTATTGAAAATGTCCTTCCGCAATTACAATGAACCCTCTTTCATAATACTGCATGTAGTTTTGGTTCACAGATGTACTCCAGTACTATCAACAGAGTTATTATTTGGCTCTGTATACTTGGCGACATGGCAGAAATGAGCAGAAAGCTTTTATTTCAATCCTACTGCACATAGAAAGTAAATAAAAGATCGACTAAAAGTATAAAAAAAGCCCCAAAGAAAAAGTAAAAACCTCTTTCCAATGTAATATGTTCATCATGTGTTTGTAATAGATGAACAAGAATGAAGGCGACAATGAATTTTCTAAAGTGGGTCAAATTTTTGGTTTTGACTGAGGATATATTTTTTCTTTGGTGGGTGAAGGGAGGGGTTTTGGGGCACTGTTGCACCCAAACCTCCAGGAGTTTGCGGAGCTAACGTCTTCCGCAGTTTTGAAGGAATCCTAGTGAAACCTCATACAAGTAAGGCGTGAGGAATAATGTATTACAATTTATGTCCCTGTCTTCGTGGAGTATTTGTGTATATGGCATAATTGTCAGTTCGACTATTTGATTTTTTTCAAATGGTAGAGCTTATGTTATAACCCTTTCGTCGGTATCGGCGTCGACATCACAAATTATCACGTTTCATGGACGCCGGTTTCTCAGAAAGTACTTGGTCAAATGCTTTAAAATTTCACACATCTTCGACATCATGAGATGACCTCTCGGGATATGTAAAATATCTAGCTTTTATGTCACCAAAATTATGCCGTTTCTCAACAGCTTTTTTGGTCAACATTATACACCGTATTATATAGTTTTTTACTTAGAATTTCTGGTTAAAGTTACGTATGTAAGCAGGTTTCTCAGAAACTTCAAGGCTAAATGCATTCAAACTTTACACATGTCTTGAGCACCATGAGATAACCTCCCAGGACAAGTTAAACAACTCCAGATTTTATTTCCTCAAAAATATGCCCCTTTTCAACTTAAAATTTCAAGTTATGCATCTAAGGTCAAATGATTTCAAACTTGATACATGTATGTCTTTGGCACCATGAGATGACCTGCAAGGACAAGTAATATAACTCTAGTTTTATTTTGTCATAATTATGCTGCTTTTCATCGCAAAACTTCTGTTAGGTTTTTGAATGTGAAAAGATTTCTCAGAAACAACATGGCCAAATGCTTTCGACCTTCACACATGTCTTTGGCATCCTAAGATGACCTCGCGTTGCAAATTACATCGCTCAAACCATCATTTTCGCAAAATTTTGCCCCTTTTTAACTTAGATAGCCATGTTTGTTTGTTTAACAAATAATCAAGGCCTTCGGGTGATTTGTAATATACCAAGGTTCAGAGTTAAGATGCTTAGGAAATGAACTACAAGGGTGCTAGCCCGAGTGGTTAAATACTGAAGCATCTGAACTATGAACCGTGCTTAAGTCACAAGAAGGCATTGATTGTTTTCATTCTGACATGCTCATTGTTATATTTTAAGCTACAGTCACACATACGGATATTTCCGTGCGTTGAGGTACGGTGCGGATAGGATTAGTCTGTGGGTGTATACCTACGGAGAAGTACGTCTTAGTACGGGAAAAATGGTGAGGAACAGGAAACAAACAAAACAATACAGGACGCGAATAAGTACGGATAGGTACGAGGTACTACGTTGAATTACGTTTTACCGCGCCTTGCAACTTTCCCAGCGCACGGACGGGTCTGCGGTAAACTACGTTGAACTATGCTTAAGTACGAGCAGCCTCGGATAACTACGTTCGGCTACGGCGAGGTACGTAACAGCACGGATAAATACGTTTAAGTACGTTTAACTACGGATGAATAAGTTTCAGCCAAGTTGGACTAAAGTCACGCTCAAATGGCTACGGTTCGCTCAAACTTTTGTGCATGTTCAAAAGTTGGAGAAACTTGCAAGTTTGGAATAAGTTTTGAATACGTTTTGACCACGTTTCGGTACGGATTAATACGAATGACTACTCTGAGGTACGGCTCAGGTACGGATCGATACGGATTACTACGTTTCTGTCCGTAGCTAGACGTAGCTATCCGCGCCGTATGTGTGACTGGGGTATTATACCCCAGTCACACATACGGCGCGGATAGCTACGTCTAGCCACGGATAGAAAAGTAGTAATCCGTATCGATTCATACTTGAGCCGTACCTCAAAGTAGTAATCCGTATCAATCCGTACCAACACTTAGCCAAAACGTATTCAAGACTTATCCCAAACTTGAAAGTTTCTCTAACTTGTGAACATGCACAAAAGTTTGAGCAATCCATAGCTGTTTGAGCGTGACTTTAGTCCAACTTGGTTGAAACTTATTCCTTCGTAGTTAAACGACCTAAAACGTAGTTATCCGTATTGAAACGTACCTAGCCGTAGTCATGCGTATTGATCCTAGCTGAACGTAGTTATCCGAGGCTGCCTGTACTTAAGCGCAGTTCAACGTAGTTCATCGAAGACTCGCCCACGTGCTGAGCAAGTTGCCATGCGCAGTAAAACGTAGTTCAACGTAATACGACGTACCTATCCGTATTTTTTCGCGTCGGGAAAAATGGTGAGAAAAGGGGAACAAAAAGATGCAGGACGCGAATAAGTACGGATAGGTACGGCGTACTACGTTGAACTACGTTTTACTGCGCCTGGCAAATTGCCCAGCGCGTGGACGCGTCTGTGGTGAATTTCGTTGAACTATGCTTAAGTACAGGCAGCCTCGGATAACTACGTTCAGCTACGGATCAATATGCTTGACTACGTTTGCATTAAGGTTTAGTAACGGGTCGGTAAGTTTCGTATTAATAGGCCACGTGTAGCCAGCGTTTTCATTACGATTATCTTTGAAATCATGTCACCGCCTCGGTATCCTAGTGGTAGAGCGTCCGCTTCGAGTGCGGGAGGTCGTGGGTTCGATCCCCGGCCGCGTCATACCAAAGACGTAAAAAATGGTACTAGTAGCTTCTTCGCTTGGCGCTCAGCATTAAGAGGATAGTGCTAGTACTGGTCAGCCCAGTGTCAGTTTAATGTGACTGGGTGGAGTATCATGCTACGTGTCTACGGCGTTATATTCCAGTGAGGCTGCACTATAAAGCTGGACATTGTGCTCACTGCTACAAGTAGACACCGTCGTTTATATGACTGAAAAACTGTTGAAAAAGACGTTAAACCCGAACACACACACACACACACACACACAGACGCATACACACACATACACACACACAAACTACGGCAAGGTACGTTTCAGTGCGGATAAGTACGTTTAGTACGTTTAACTACGGATGAAAAAGTTTCAACCAAGTTGGACTAAAGTCATGCTCAAATGGCTACGGATCGCTCAAACTTTTGTGCATGTTCAAAAGCTGGAGAAACTTACAAGTTTGGGACAAGTCTTCAATACGTTTTGACCAAGTGTTGGTACTTTGAGGTACAACTCAGGTATGGATCGATACGGATTACTACGTTTCTATCCGTGGCGAGACGCCGTATGTGTGACTGGGGTATTAATATTATGCTGGACTTCATTTACCCGTGGAGTGATGTATCGGATATCATGTGGCAATTTAACGTCATAATTGACATCATAATGCTCTCTTACCGGTTCGCTCATCAATCGTTGTTTAACACAGAATATACAGAGCTTGATTTCTTTCTTTGTTTAATAGGAAATCAAATCGAGCCATGTTAGAATTTGAGTTTAACGTCGTTTTTCAACAGAGTTTCAGTTATCGTACGGTGTGCAGATAACCTTGAAGCAGTGTTCGTGGATTCAGTACCAGTACAATCTTTTTTTGCCTGTAGTAACTGTCAACGTTTCCTTATGAAGGTGAAGGGCGAATGGTTTCAGACACAGTGTCGCTTATCAAATCGTCTCGGAAAACATACGCCTCAGCCGGGATTGAAGTCACGACCCCGCGATCCGTAGATCTTCGCTCACCCTTCTGAGCCAAGTACACGAACTGAAATTTAGTTAAAGATTTTGTTTGTAAGCTAGTATGGAGAAGAGCTTCAGAATGTCGAGTGTTGTCATTAGACAGCTCTTGTTCTAAAGTGGACAAAGGCTGGGGACACTGGGCAGGTCTGAAACATGGTCCTTGTCAGTTTTCTCAGATTTTGTCCACATAGCATGAACTGGTTGCTCATTATCATCACGGGCTGTAAACACTGGCTCCCACTCTTTATGGAGGTGAGTTGAAAAAAGAGCCAGTATACGTGTTGCTTCCGAGGCGGCGCTAATGGCTGGAACCGCACGAGAAAGAACTGTAAACACCCTGATATTAAATGTGCTTTGGCTCCCACTCTGGATCTAAGCGCCTCCTCTGTGTCGCTGGCTCCTTCTCTTGGCAAAAGATACACATAAACAGTAGATATCCGCTAACAACTCGCGTAGATTATACAGTAATAAGACATTCTTTTCAACAACATCCGAACAATGACTTTGAAATCTCTGACTTGTGTAAATTAGGGCGAAAATATGTCCACTTTCGGTTTAATTCGGTCCTATTTCACAACTTTCAAAAGTTCTCACATCAAGAAATGCATTTGCTCTGCAGATCGACCTGCATACATAAGAAGTTAAACCAATTCTGAGTGGAATAGCATTGCCCCTTTTTTGAAATAAGGACTTAAATTTGTTACAGAAAGTAAAAAAGCTCACCCTCTGTCTTTGTTTACATTTCTCGTGTAGTTCCGGTCATTAGCGCCGCCTCGGAAATATCATTGGCTCTTTTTTCAACTCGCCTCCATAAAGAGTGGGAGCCAGTGTTTGCAGCCCGTGTATTATGAAATGCACTCAGTAACCACTTGTAGGAGTGGATTGAAACTTCACACACTTTTTTACTTTGATAAATTGACTTACAATGCGCAGGTTTCTTAACTCTATTTTTTTTTCAAAATCATGCCCTTTTTCAACTTGGCATTTTTTTGTTAAGTTTTTAGCTCGACGTCTTTCCGCATTCCAATACGGTTAAAGTGTTTTATACTTTCTCTTTTTTTCTCCTTATCTCTGTAATTACTTGATGGATTTGGTTTTAACTTAGTTATTCCTCATCACCCACATCATATGACACAAGGACCATAACTCTCACACCAATATTTCATGAATTTTCCTCCAGTTTTTCTTAGAACTTCTGGTTAAAGGTTTGATGCACTTTCACTCTATCTCAGTTATTCCTAAATGGATTTGATTCAAACTTAAAACATTGTTCCACCTTATCACCCACATCATATGACACAACTCAGGCACCAATTTTTCATGAATTATCCCCCTTTTTTACATAGATTTTTTTGTTAATGTTGATGTCTTTTCACTGTATCTCTGTTATTACAGAAGGGATTTAATTCAAACTTAAAATAATTGTTCCTGATCATCGCCTACATCATTTAATACAAGGACCATAACTGTGACACCTGTATTTTATGAATTATGCCCAATTTTTGCTTAGAATTATACTTATATAGGGTTTTGATACACATTATCTTTACCTCTCTTATTACTTAATGTCTAGCAGTATATCAACAAGAGAAATTATTAGTTAACGAACAACATCTTGACAAACAACTTATATGTCCAATGCATGTTTTACTGTTCTGTCCCATAGAATTGGATACTAAAAATATTCTAAAGGAGTTGCCCCCCCCCCCACCCCTTCCCCACTCCCCCTTTAGACAAGAATGTCATTTCTGAAGAGATAAATGTAGACGATTGTCAAAAATGATGATTTACTTAGTTATATTAAGTTTAAACACTAGTACATTGTTGCAAATGTATCTAAACGAAGACATGTAACAACTATTTAAAAATGGTGAGTTTCTAAAGGCGCAGAACTGTCCAGAAGTGTGGCCCCTTCATGCAGTCCCTTTCCGGAATTTAATACATATATGAGTAAATTGACAGTGGTTTTAGAGAATAATATACATGTTTTATATGTTGTTTAATTTTCATGTAAAACAATGCTTTTTTTCTATGATTTGGTGATGTTAAAACTTTTTTCTCCTAAGAATGGACCTAATTCTTAATATTTTTGACACAGAATCAAGCTATTTTGCCATATCTTCGTCTACCATTGGAGTCATTTTAAAAACACTCCAGTGACAGCTCCAGTTTCCTCAGATGTGCCCAGTTTCACTATCCAGTATCGAAATAGTCGAGCGCGCTGTCTCTTGTGACAGCTCTTGTTGTATGTGAGCTTGTATTTCAGTATCCACTAATAGGAATGGATTGAAACTTAACACACTTGTTTACTGTGATGATCCGGAATCATAACTATCCTTTACATTTTTACGTAATTATAACCCTTTTTCGACCTAGCAATTTTTGGTTAAGTTTTTGTATGTAAACTAGTATTTCAATATTTACTAATGTGTATGGATTGAAACTTCACACTCTTGTTCCGTGTGATGAACTTACATGCACAGTATAGGTTCCATTACTCTGTTCTGTAGTTTTACAAAATTGTTCCACCTTTCCGACTTTTATATTCGTTCAGTTGACAAAGCTGCTGAATATTAAAGTGTTGCTGTCCTCCCACGGCTCTTGTTGAAATAAAGACTCTGGTTATTTGAATGGGGTGTGTTGTTGTTCTGACGGATAGGCGGTGTCATACAGATCGTTTCCCCTCAATAACTTCAGGTCGGATACACTAGTTGTCACCAAACCTTGTGTGTTAGTAGCTTTTATTCAGATAAAAATTGGGTTCCTACTTTATGGTCACTTGGTTGAAAGGCAAGCTCACTGTTACTGAAAAATAAAATCTGAAAACGGTTTCTGCCCAATAACTTTAGATAAGAATTTGATATAGTGGTAAGATTTGGTTAGTAGACAGCTTAGGTGTTGAGATGACAGTTTGGATTGCATTTTGAGCTGCTTGGTTCACGATAAAAGTCACTGGTAATACATGGTTTCCGCTCAATATCTTTATTTTGGGTACACCTTTTGTAGTGAGACAAAGGTTTGGTTTTGTATCACTCAGTTCCAGGTCACTGTTATGGTTTCCGCTCAATGGTTTATCTACGAATGTGATTTAGTGATTAAAATTGTTTTATAGGTAGCTTTGATGGATATAACAGTTGGAATTACAAATGGGGCTTCTTAGATCATGGTCAAGGTCAAAGGTACTGAAAACTTTGTTTACGCTAAATATCTCAAGTTCAGGTACACATATTGCCACCACACTGAGTGTGGAGACAGCTTTTATCGAATACAAATATATTTATTTAGCGCAAGAAGTATATAAATATGATTTTGCGCTTTATAATAACCTTAAAACGTATATAACTGAGTTTTATCTTTAAAAACTGATTAATTTACAAATATCAAAATACAACTTATTATCAAAACAAAGTTTGGGATTATATTTTGGATAATTCGGGTCAAGGTCAAGATCACTGTCAATAAAATCCTCTAGATTTTAGATAGAAATGTGATATAGTGGTGAACCTCGGTGTATAGGTAGCTTTGGTGAAGATGACAGTTGGGATTGCATTTCAGACTAATTGTATCACGGCCAAAGCCACTGGTGCTAAAACATGATACAACTATTGTAACTACTTGGTTTACAGATAGCTTCTATCGAAACACAAGGCTTATGTTGTAGGTCAAGGCCACTGTCGTCGAACTTCTGTTAGTCAGCTGGATGACTTCCTCACAATTCAACGCCCCGAGCGAGGATTGAACCACCTCGGTGATTCGAAGTAAGCGACCTTAGCCACTCTACCGCGTACGCTTGTCTTTGTGCTCTGACTGAATACATAGTATTTTAAGTTAACGTAAGGCTCTGTGGGATTTGATTAATATATCCTTACATGGGCATATCTTTGTTCACAATGAGTTGCTGTGGTTACTGTTGCTATGTAAGACTTCTCCTAGTTGGTAATTTGATTACACTGGTAGTTTTGCCACTGGTCTGTCCAATGCGGCTCTTCATGTTTATCACTTTCTGTGTTTTTATCCCCCGACAAAGGCAGAGGAATGTAGTTTTGGCATTGTTCGTCCGTCCTGTCGTCTGTCCGAAACCTTATCTATGGCATGGTATGGAATATTTAGAAAAAAAAGGACAAGATTTGTGGCCCTTTGTACTTACATATCAAGGGTTGCCAGCAAAACTGTGATAACTCCGTTTTTGAAGTTTTTTTTTCAGGAAAATCAAAAATAAAAACTTCCTTATATGACAAGAAACAGCTTATTTGACAAAACCTGAAGTATTTTAGAAAGATTTCAATGACTTATGAAAATAAATTCTTCATTGATGTATAAAGGTATACTTATCCAAGATTCTTGACTTACATTTACTTACCACTATATTGCAGGACTTTTCTAAATTAGCAGTCAAGTCATTACAGCAAAATGGTAGTTACATGACTTACTACTCGTTTGCAAACTGATCTATTTCATATGCATTGTTGATGTTTACTGCAAAAACAGTTGTATCTAAAGTTACAACTCTTTTGCAGTATTTTAGACTACAAATTATTTCCATTGATACCAGTAACTACCTTTTATATTTGAAATAAAACTGAAAATTATGCACTTTTTATATTTCTTTTTTTCTTCTTTGATATTTTGTTTTGTTTGTTTTGGGCTTAACACCGTTTTCCAACAGTATTTCAGTTATGTAATGGCGGGCAGTTAACCTAACCAGTGTTCCTGGATTCTGTACCAGTACAAACCTGTTCTCCGCAAGTAACTGCCAACTTCCCCTTCTTTGATATACACTGAAGAATGTGGAAACGGCTTGATGAATATGAATTGTCTGATTATCTGGGGTAAAAAACTAGGTCATTAGGTCAGTAAATAGGAAAAACGTTTGGCACTCTAGAGTCCGAATCATGGAAAAGCTTTAGTAACACCATACACCATATCATCAAACATCTTTGTTAGAATATCTGTCTCTGTCAAACGTAAATCAAATTTAAAACTGG
The DNA here is from genome assembly GCF_021730395.1 of Mercenaria mercenaria. Classification (NCBI taxonomy): domain Eukaryota; kingdom Metazoa; phylum Mollusca; class Bivalvia; order Venerida; family Veneridae; genus Mercenaria; species Mercenaria mercenaria. The sequence goes on along the minus strand of NW_026461191.1, from coordinate 44,213 downwards.
GTATCCAGAGTTCTGAAATTAGGCCACCAGGTCAAATCATACAAAAAAACCTTGTTGTCACTCTAGAGGGCACAATTTCTACTAGATTTTCATAAAACTTTGCTCGAATGTTTATCTTTATGAAATTTAGGTCCAAAAGCAGGTCATTAGCTTAAATCATAGGAAAACTTTGTTAACATGCCAAAGGCCACATTTTCTACTCTATTTTCATGACAACTGGTCATAATGTTTTCCTGTTTAAAACATAAATTTGTAACTGAACAACTAGATGACTAGGTCAAATTGGGTTATGGTCTACCTGATTTACATAAAACAATGTTTGTCTCGACGAAAAATACTTTAAAAATCTTCTTCAAATTCAAAGTAATTTTACATATATTTTCCATGAGTTTCCCCTCTTGCGATTATTTTGATGTAATCATGCTCCTTTGTCTACTTAGCGATATTTTTCTTTTGTTTTTCAGTGTTCACTATTCTGATCGCGTTTTGTCAGCGAGTTATATCACAGCAATCACACATTACAAATAAACAACACTGGTTCCATAAATCTTCAATTTGACTACTGAAAGTTTGCCCCTTTTTGAACTTATAGCAATTTTCTATGCAGATTAAATTTCAGGTTTCTGTTCCTTTTGTTTTTTAAATATATTTTCTTATTCTTGCTGTGGAGTGGGGATATAGAAATACGGTTCATACATCCGTGTGTCCGCCCCTTTGTCAGCCCCCACCCGCCCCATCAACCCAAAAAGATGTTTTAATTTAACTTTTTTGATGTTTTTTTTTTAATATTATCTCGTAGTGTCCCATCATCTGCCCACGCCCACAATTCTACCCGTCTACACATCCACCCACCCTCTAATTTGTTCCCATCCCCTAACTTACAAACCCAAAATAATTTTTCACGTTTAATTGTTTTTGTTTCTGGATATTGTGTGTTCATGTCCCGTCACCATCCCCTCCACACACACTACCCCAATACTCCTACCCCTATACCCAATTGTTTTAGTATCTTCTTTTCCTTGGTATTGTCCCGTCACCACTGGCCCACATCACCCCCATCCCACTCCCACTCCCTATCCCCCCAAAATACATTCTTAGTTTCTTGTGTCTCTTGTTATTGTCTCTTGATATCTCGTCACCTATCTCAGTCCTTATTTACGCTTTATAATATCAACCCCATCCACAAAACATTTCACAAATAGTAAGTGGTGCTTGATATGGCGCGCATTCAGGTTGATATTTCTTCTGAATGAGTCATTCGGCAGCGAGAAAGACAACTTCCTGCCTGCAAACAGATCTTTGTACCCTGTACCTAATACATTAACATGAAGTATATGGTAATTTTGAATTAAATTGCGGTTATGAAAGTGATTTCTTCGCTGAAATATCGACATCCTTATTTCTTCCCTTAATTTACCATGACTTGTAATCCAACAAAAAATGATAGACGTTTGTAAGATATAGTACATGAAAACTCAGAAATATTTTTTATGCCGGTGTAACATTAAATATTGATACCGATGAAAATTGACCACATTGATCAAAATTTAATGTTGAAATGTTGGCTTGGTCAATAGTAAACGTTGAAAAGGGATCTTTTGATCAAGATTTAATAATAAAATGTTGACGGGGTCAATTGTCAGCGTTGAAAAATGACCTTTTGATCAAAATTTAATGTTGAAATGTTGACGGGGACAATTCTCAACGTTGAAAAAGGACCCATGGGGTCTATTTTCAACGGGGTCAGTATTTAATGGTACAACACCGACGGTACGTCAGTTGAATTGAGAAATAATCCTTGTTAGTTGATTGGATATCATTATATTTGTACGTAATTGTTTCAGGGTTAGTTTGAGACTTCTTAATGGTAGTTGTCATATCAAAAACATTGGATGGGAGGCAAGGGTCCAAAAGTCAGTATTTAAGGCGAAACCCAAACTAGATAATTTTGGTTTAAAATAACTAAAATGAGCAAAATTAGAAGTGTTTGCAGCTACTTCTGACTTATACTGCAATGTGTGTAAAGGGAGGGTTCATTTGCGTCTGCATAAATGTACAAACTTGCAACTGACTATTATCTAAATGCACCAAGAGCAATATGAAGACCTTGAATATGAATGGTACATAGCATTTGTAAATGGATTTTCTTGCCGAATCGTAAACAATACAACCGTAATCTAGGTTGGATTTAATCAAAGTTTTACAGGGTCTAAATAAAACCTCGTAGTCGACTATCTAATCACTGGCACCAAAACGGAGGGAATGCCACTGTACATGTTATGCCCTAAGAACCATGGTCATGAACGGGAAAATACACTTACCCGTTTCAATCTTGCATTTCTCACCTAAGACGTGTGTTCTTTGGATATTGAACAAGTGGTAATTTATCTCCCATTCCGGTCACATTTCTTCAGTAATTATTATCTTAGATAAACAATGCATTGTGTATAATTTTATCAACGTTACAGAAAAAGAGAACTTTCCTGGTGCAGTTCCGGTCTAGATTAGAAAACTATTCTGATTGGTTGATGTGAAAATGTAGGTCAGTCGTCGTCCACATACACGTGTGTACGCTAGACTATGTGTAGCATAAGAGTGCAATAAAATCAACAAAACAGATGTACACTAATGTATGATTTCAATTTCAAAATCATTTCTAAGATGAATGCCATTCATCATTTTGAGTTTTATTGAATGTATAACTGTGAATATTTTGCATTCTGTTTTTGTTAGTTTACATTTCGCCTAACATGAGCACACTGCTATGACCTCTAGACCGGATGTTCATTAGGGAAGTTCCCGCAAGTATTTTTCTGTAACGTTCACGAAAGCATAAAATATGTGGAGTATCTCTGCAATATAGAATATTGAGACAATGTGACTGGTGCACAATGGAAGATAAATTACCACTTGTTCAATATGTTTGGTACCCATTCATCAAACTGTGCGTTTTATGTGAGAATTATATGTACGCTTGAAATGGATTAGTGTATCTTTTTCCCGTTCATGGTCATGGTTCTTATTAGCTCATCTGATTTTATGAAAACAAATGATGAGTTATTGTCATCACTTGATCAGAGTCGGCGTTGGCTGGTTAAGTTTTATGTTAAGGTTAGCTTTTCTCCTAAATTATCAAAGCTATTGCTTTGAAACTTGCATCACTTATTAACCGTCAATAGCTGACCCTGTACAGCAAGAATCATAACTCCATCCTGCTTTTTTGCAAGAATTATGGCCCGCTTTTGGACCTATAAGAAAATATTAGATTTCTTGGTAAAGTTTTAAGTGTAGGTCAACTTTCCTCCTAAACTATCAAAGGTTTTGCTTTAAGACTTGTAACACTTGTTTATCGTCATAAGCTGACTCTGTACATCAAGAAACGTAACTCCATCCTGCTTTTTGCAAGAATTATTTTTTCGGCTTAGAAAATCAGATTTCTTGGTTAAGTTTTGTGTTTAGGTCAGCTTTTTAAAGAAAAACCTTGTGTATGCGATAGAGGCTGTATTTTTCAGTTGAGGTTCATGAATTTTGGTCAGAATAATTACCTTGATAAAATCTAGGAAGAGTTCGAAAATGGGTCATCTCGGGTCAAAAACTAGGTCACTAGGTCAAATCAAAGAAAAACCTTGTGTATGCGATAGAGGCTGTATTTTTCAATTCTTCTTCAAGAATATTAATCAGAATGATAACCTTGATGAAATCTAGGCCGAGTTCGAAAATGGGTCATCTCGGGTCAAAAACTAGGTCACTAGGTCAAATCAAAGAAAAACCTTGTGTATGCAATATAGGCTGTATTTTTCAATTGATCTTCATGAATATTGGTCAGAATGATTGCCTTGATGATATCTAGGCCGAGTTCAAAAATGGGTCAACTCGGATCAAAAACTAGGTCACTAGGTCAAATCAAAGAAAAACCTTGTGTATGCGATAGAGGCAGAATTTTTCAATTGATCTTCATGAATTTTGGTCAGAATGATGACCTTGATGAAAGCTAGGCCGAGTTTGAAAATGGGTCATCTCGGGTTTAAAAATAGGTCACTAGGTCAAATCGAAGAAAAACCTTGTGTATGCGATAGAGAATGTATTTTTCAATTGATCTTCATGAATTTTGGTCAGAATGATTACCTTGATGAAATTTAGACCAAGTTCGAAAATGGATCATCTGAGTCAAAAACTAGGTCACTAGATCAAATCAAAGAAAAACCTTGTGTATGCAATAGATGCTGTATTTTTCAACTGATCTTCATGAAATTTAGTCAGAATGATTACCTTAATAAAATCTAGGTCGAGTTCTAAAATGGGTCATCTGGGGTCAAAAACTAGGTCACTAGGTCAAATCGAAGAAAAACATTGTGTATGCAATAGAGGATGTATTTTTCAATTGATCTTCATGAAATTTGGTCAGAGTGATTGCCTTGATGAAATCTAGGTCGATTTTGAATATGGATTATCTGAGGTCTAAAACTAGGTCACCAGGTCAAATTAAAGAAAAATCTTGTGTATGCGATAGAGACTGTTTTTTTTCAATTGATTTTTATGAAATTTGGTCAGGATGATTGCCTTAATGAAATCTAGGTCGAATTTGAATATGGATCATCTGAGATCAAAAACTAGGTCACTTGGTCAAATCAAATTAAAAACTTGTGTATGTGATAGTGGCTGTATTTTTCAATTGATCTTCATGAATTTTGGTCAGAATGATTGCCTTGATAAAATCTAGGTCGAGTTTGAACATGGATCATCTAGGGTCAAAAACTAGGTCATATCTAAGAAAATGCTTGTTTTATCGCAAGAGACCAATTTTTTGGTCCAATCTTAATGAAAATTGGTCAGAATATTTGTTTCCATGAAATCACTACGTCAAACATGTTTTACACTGTTATGGAGTGCTTCTTAGGTGAGCGACCTAGGGCCATCTTGGCCCTCTTGTTTCCTAAACTATCAAAGCTATTGCTTTAAAACTTTCAAGACTTGTTAGCTCTGTATAGCAAGAAATATAACTTTTTGCAAGAATTACAGCATTTTTTTTACTTAGAAAATATCAGATTTCTTGGTTAACTTTTGCGTTTAGGTCAACTTTTCTCATCAATGGTCAAAGCTATTGCTTTAAAACATGGAACAGTTAATCACTATTAAAAGTTAACTCTTCACAGCAAGTAAAACTACATTGCTTTTTGCAAGAATTATGACCCCTTTTGGATTTAGAAAATCATGGGTAGGATAATATTTCTATTATAAAGAGACAAAACAGTTAGATGAGCCACCAGGTTCCAGCACGTAGGTATATAGTGATGACATTGACACATTCATAGATCAACAATCAAATAGAAATACTCAGAGCAAAACACTGAATGATATTAATTGCTGAATTCTTTTTTTATTGAACCAGCGGGTGGAGAGACAAGGTTGCTCCACGAAATTCCTGTCAGTGAACTCGCCCAACTACTAAGCCGTTTTCTCCTGAGTGAGATTAGGTCAAATGGCGAGGACTATGAACCAGCAAGCTTTGGGGCAATGGTATCAAACTTCGACCGACAGCTACGCAGGTATTCTTTATAACCCCATCCAAGTTGTCAGATCCTCCGTGCACATCTAAGTATCGTTTTTTTTAGCATTTCAACTATTCCAAGTTTCTATGTATACAGATACAGAATCTACAGTAGATCTACAGTATAGATAATGCATAAAATGTTAAAACATGATAATGATAAAGCATTGGAATATAATGTTTAAATGTAATGAAATACTTTAAATAGCAAATATTCTACTCATGTCATAACCCAAGTTTCTTATCTGCAAATATCTATAAAAGTACAATTTCAAGTATAATTATGGAGAGTACATTGCCACTGGACCAGATTTTGCTCAGGTACGAGAAGTTCTTAAGAGCAAACAAAAGCAACCTAGGTGAGATGGCTAAGGAAATCTACCAAGCAAGAGTCCATCTCTGATGAAGAATTATCTATCTTATGGGGAAGAAAGCAAATGGGTGCAAGCACTCCTGATAGTATTTTACAAACATTTTGGTTTATAATACTGTATTCTGGCTTACTCGAGTGTGCTAAAAATCGTGACATGTGTTTGGGTGACATTTATTTGATGGAAGATGAAAATGTCAATAAATATCTTGAATTTACAGAGGAATTTACAGAAAGAAATCAAAAACCAGAACAGGCTATAATCCCAGGATGTACGTGCTGTAAAAAACAAACAAAGACAAATATCAAACAGGGAATGCCACGTACCAAAAAACGCAGCCTCCCCAAAACGAAACCCACAGCACGCAGACGCGCACACCACAAACAGACACACATACACATACACGCGCACACACCAGGACAAAACGAACAAACAAAGGAACACAGTGGGGCACCGCCTTGGAACGGTCAGTGGCAAAAACACCACTAGGGAGCTTAAACCGGTTTATGGTGCGCACCCAACCTCACTCTTACCCCCACCATGTTCCAAAGACACGGGACAGTGTAAATAAAAGTAATCCCCTCCAGGTGAATCTCTAATACACGGAATGGAAACAAAAAGGCATGGCATGTAAAACACAAAAATGCTCGTTTATAAATATACAAAAAGCAAACCTTTAGAACCAAAAACGCATGTACTCAATGACTTTTCAGAAGACAGAGCAACAAGAGAAACACCCTTAAGGGCCCGACGAAACAGGCCAGAAGACAGATATCAAAACAGTTCAGTCCTGGTAGGATTTAAAAACTGCTAAAACTAAAGCCTAAAATATAGTGTAACGTTGCCAATCCGGAGAGATGCCCTGTCAAAATATACAGATTAATATACAGTTTGGTCGCCAACAGCGGATCTTCCCAAATAGCGGATCACTTTTGATAATTGTTTCTGTATTTTTTTAAAAAGTTTATCAAAGGTAATGAAACTTTGTGGTCATCAATATTAATGTTTTACTATTATGAAAACAAAATTTTTATTTACTTTTGTTGCGTCATCACAATCAAGTTCAATCAACCGCTTGACGAAGCATTTGCTCAGCAGAAATAAACCCTCACTTTGACAGTGAAATCTTGCAGACGACTCTCCCGTTTCTTTTCAACGAAATAAGGTGACCTGAAACCTACATCAACTAAGAGGTAAACCATTATAGACCAGTCTTACCAAGTAATGACTTATAATTTGCTCTTACAAAGATGTTGTAGATATCAAAGTAAACTGTATTGAAGTTGCCATTAGCGGTTAACTGGTGCACAAGACTCGCCGGCTCCTGGTAAGAAAGGTGGTGGTGTGGTGTTGCCATGTAACTACATTTTCAAAAAGGTAGATATGTTGATCTTTAATTTACCAAACTCAGTCAGTTGCTTAAAATTATCAAAGCAGGTGGTGTTATGGAACTGGAAATAATGGAATAGATTACAGTATTCGTTAGATTCAAAATGGTTTCTTAAAGGTTATTTGAAAATTTGGAAATAACTTATTTCCATTGTATTGTTATTAAAAACAGCGAAACATGAATTTTTTTATATATGATACTTCATATGTTTAGCATGTTTATTAAAGAATGAAAAACAGCTGATTTCTGTTATTTTCTATGGTTTAAAGATCATCCCCACTCTACACTGGCACATGATCCGGTATTGGTGAATATGATTCCGTATTGGAGAAAACACCGATGACTTACAAGTCAACACTTCTACACTGTAATGAAATCTTTTAAAATCTTTTTTTTATTTTGTTTTATTAAGGGCATAATAATGCATATTTGAAGACCAGTTGATATACAATTTTTGTGAGATGAAATGAATTATCGCTAAAAATAATCTCGTAAGTGATCCGTTATTGGCGACCAAACAGTATGCCAAATCCGAACCAATCCATCTATATAGTTGAAACAAACAAACGCCTTACCTTTGATTTTTAACGTAATCCTGTTAACAAATTGCAGTCAATGATGAAACGTATAGTTCAGAGCTCAGGAATGAACACTGATAAACGGCTGTCAAATCACAGTGCACGCATATATAGTGCGTTTTATTTGACCTGGCGGGGCAGAGTTAATCTCCGGCTTATGCAAATAATGGTAATTTCAAAAACGGGCAAAATAGGTAAAACTATGATGGTTACAGTGTAAGGTAGATGACAAGTGAATAAGAAATCAGGTTGCCAAATATCCTGCACAATAATGCAGTGGACCGTCGCGAAACCACGCCCCGCCAGGTCAATTAAGATGGACTATACCTTGTTCAAAATGTAAACAATAAGAATGTTCCAGCGAATCACAAAATACAAATTTCTGGTCACAAAAGTATATCTTTTATCAATTACTACAGTCACATCAATGAAAATCGGCACAAAGTAATATCCAAAATCCTGTATTCATCCAACAGCACAGCACATCTATATCCTGATGCTGATAAAGCATATCTTCCAACTTTTAACTGCACAGCATAGTCACTTAATCAGGTCAACGCGTATTCGTCACTAAGCGCGGCAACTTCGATGCTTTCAAATTCCATCTCAAATATTTGTCTGACGGGTTGATTTCTGTTGCTGGTCCAGTCCATAATGGTACACATTAACACACACACTCACACGCACGCACGCACGCACACACGCACACAAGATCAACACACGAGGATAAAACGAACAAACAAAGGAACACAGTGGGGCACAGCCTTGAAACGGTCAGTGGCAAAAACAAAATCGCACGCGCTGTGTAAAACTTAGATTGTGGCGTCATTTGACATACCACATGTATTTTTAATTTGTTAAAAAGAATGATTGACAACAATTTAAAAGTGTTGAATATTGACTTGTAGCACATGATATGTCGTGATAGTTTAAGAAGTGTTTTCAAAGAAAGAAAAGTAAATATATTGGAGAATAGTGTTGCACTATTTTCTTGGCTCATTTAGTAGAAACAGCATTAGATCTACTCCTTTGGCTTATATGAATTTGCTAAAAGGGAAGTGTATTCATTTTAACACACTTTTACTGGTCACAATGTTGTTCCCGTAATTGACAAAAGTTGACATAATTAGGAAAATAAAACCATTTCTTGATGCCGATGTTTGATTTTTATTCAATCATGGCTGTAAATTCGCGTTCGGTTTACATACGCATATTTTTCGAACTATAACATATCCCAAAATCATCGACATATCATGAACAACCTATCGCTGGTAGCAAACATTTCACAATATAATTAGTTTTAATGCTAAAAAGGGTAACATATAAAATAGAACCAAATTACCTCTTTGCTCAGACGTGTCAAAAAGGGTAGAACCTACACTTCTACGTCAAAATTTCGATCAGATACAAATTGATATATTTAAATTGGGAGATGACCGTTTAAACCAGAGTCGCCAAGATCATTCATGATATCACATTTCCAAGTTGCTTACTTAGTTTTTTCTAAACCTTAAAAAGAGAGACACAAGATGTTTTTCATCACGAATAAAATAATCCAGTCACACAAGATAATCAGTTGTGCTACGCTGTTTGCGAAGACCGTTTTAAGATTTTGTAATTATGCCTTGAGACTCTATGTGTTTTACATAAACAGCAAGTGAGGGCAATCAGTCTAAAATTAGGTTTTTTTTGTTATCTTTCTCTGGTTTCAGTATGGGAAAAAACTGTAGCTTCTCTAAGATTATGACTTCTTTCTAGGATTCTGGAAAATTTCCAGTTTTAATATTGTAAATTGTAAATAAGCGCTTGGATTATTCTTGTGGTTAATGTTTTAAAAGTTGATCATGAATGATTTGGACCAGATGCAGTATCGTGACATTTTTCAGGACATTCAACTAATGTAATTCTATTAGCGGAAAACTCATGATGTCAATATTTGAATAAGTATTCGAAGGTTCATTTTCTTTAGTTAATTTGATATTCATAATTGTTAAATGAGAAAATTTCACTTTAATAGAGTGTTTGTAATATCTTCTTTTGTAGAGGCAATGGATTGACCTGATTTAGTTACATGACCGAGGTTTGATGTGCTTTAGAAAATCGATTAACAGGATGATAAAAAAAACTGAAAACATTTTTACATAAAGAGTGAATTGCTTCAAAACAGCTTTATTTTTGAAATATGACGGGTCATCTAAAGATTGATGAAAACTATTTAAGGTAATACATGTACAAGGAACCTCCCTAATCTGAACCCCTCTATTTCGAAAACCTCTCTAAACTGAACGAATTATTTAGTTCCGATATTCTCATTCGTTCTCTTTGGTAAAACTACCCTTCACTGTTCTGAACACCGAACAAACTTTTGAATTTTTTATATAAAATCACTTAAAATTTACGCCTCTAACCTTAGTCATGATTATCAATGTTTCTTATGTTAATCTTGCTCATTTTTGACACGACAGAATAAATCTATTTGCAAATACGTACTGCCAATGTACAAGCTCCTTATTAATCTGAATGCAGTTTAAAGCAGGTAATTGATTCTCTTTAAGTGGTATAAATCGTATAACGGACTACCTTCTGTTATTGTTAGATTGGTAAAATCTTTCTTTTTAACTGATATTGAAAAGTTAAATTAATATGAAAATTGACATCACACTAAACCAGTCTACATGCTGCTTATAGTTCAATTATGGTTTATCTATTCATTCAGGAGTAGAGTAGTATACACACCATTTATAACAAAAAGCATATTTTTCTGTCTAAAATAGAAACTTATCTAAATCTAAAACTTCTCAAATCCGAACTTTTTTTCTGGTCCGAACATATTCTGATTAGGGAGGTTCAACTGTAATAAGAAAATGGTCACTGTCATGTAAGTGTCCAATATTTTCCGTTCAAAATCAAGAAAAATGTTCGGGTGATAAATATTAAAATCAAGTTAAGATAGTTTGGATGTGGTAGCTGTATATATATATATGATCTAAACTAATTTATAATTTGTTTGTTATGGAAAAATTATTAATAATAATCGATATCCCATCAGATGTTCTTTATGTGTTTGGAATATTAAAAGAACAAAATTAATGATGTTTGCTGCATGTTAGAATAGCTACCAATCACAGTATGACTGAAAGTATCAAACCGCACATTGTAAGAAAAGTTATAAAATTGCATGCATGAATTAAGGGGACGCGAGAAAATTCATTGATATACGGGCAAAGCCTACATATTAAATCTTTATTTTGACAAGAACTTAAATATATTCCTTTGCGTCACCACTCAATTTTTGCTGCCCTTCTGCAAACAAAAGTATAAACAAAACAAAAGCAAAAAACTATGTTAGTCATACTGGTGACATAAATACCCTCAAAGGGCCTTAATATATTTAAATAAGATGTCGAGCGCTCGAAATAAGATGTCGTGCCCACGAGGAAAAATGTCGTGCGCACGAGATAAGATGTTAAGCGCTCGAGATTAGATGTCGTGCGCACGAGATAACATGTCGAGCGCTCGGGTTAAATGTCGAGCCTACGAGATAAGATGTCGTTCTCTCGAGATAAGATGTCATACGCACGAGAAAAGATGTCATACGATCGATATAAGATGTCGTGCGCACTAGAAAGATGTTACTGTCTTTCAAAAAGCATGATTTTAAAACATTCTACAGTTAAATAATTCAAAAGGAGGTCTTAAAATCAGTTTGAAGCGTTTCTATTATCTATTCGTGAAAATGTTATAAAAGGTTGTGATTTTCCCATTGACTCCCATTGAGAAAAATTGCGTGAGGTCCAAATTTTTCAAATCAGTCTAGCAAAAAGAAAATGATGCAAACGAACCTATCTTTTTATTTGCTGAATTTTTCAAGTATATTCTGAAGTTTAGAAAAATCAGGGTTTAAACAAATTCTACATTGTAGAAAAATATTTGATCCAAATGCGCAGAACTATCCTAAGTGGGTGGTACGAAAGTGATAAACTAAAACACTAACTAGGTCATGTAAAGTTTGCGAATCGCCTACTTTGGTATTGTCGTCGTCAGGGATTTTCTATATTTCTCGAAACAAAATGTTATTGTGAGATGATGAATTCGCATTGTCAATCATATGCAAAATCCCAACAATTGTACAATGCTAGCAACCGTCGTTTATATATATATCGTATGACTGAAAAATTGTTGAAAAATACGTTAAACCCGAAAACACACACACGCGCACGCACGCACGCAAACACACACACACACACACACACACACACTGTTAAAAAAATATATTTGTGCCATTTCATTTAAATCAATTTGTGTATGGCAAAGTGATTGATCACTCTTAAGTTCGACCTCTTTAGTGTGACATTAAATATTAAACAAGGGTTATTTGTCTTGGACATGAAACACTGTCTTTAAGGAGAAATCTTTGTGCCAGGTAATACTAACCGCCTTGATGGTAGAGTTATAGCTGACACTAAACAAACCTTGTTCACGTTTGCCGTTGTTATGTGTATTTCATGTGACTTGTCGACTTGATGTGACTAACATTTGTGGCAAATGATTTAAATGTCAGGCCTTGTCTAAGTTACAGATCGGACACAAATAAAACAACGAAACAAACGGAATCGAGCAATCCTATATTCTGTAAGAGGACCGGTATTGGACTTTTAACAGACGCTAGTTTATTTAAACAAAAGGGTGTTGGCGAGTTATTAAAACTTTCGTATGTAATAACATTTGTTGGTTTTTGATAATGTAAATTAGTATATCATAACTTACATCAAGGAATACGCTTTAAGTAAGACAAACAAAACACCGTATTAAGACGATTTTTAATGAATAATTAAAAATGAGCATTCAATTATTTTCATACAAGTTACTCTGCCTTAAGCAAAGTAATCATTATGCTAAGTTTTGAAAAATAGTCATCAAAATGTATACATAATAAACATAAATAAATCTGGCACAAAAAGTGTGAATTAAAGTTAATCAAGGCATATTGTCTAATAATGGGTAAAAGTAACATATAAAAAGTTTGCATTCAAGTTTTGACTAACTTACTCCAAAAGCAACGCGGACCATTTACTGACCACAGGCTGTCATCCTATGAAGTTTGTTATCTGAAGGTTAAAGTGTTATCGATCGGAAACCCTTTCCAGTCTAAAGTACACTGCGAACTTTTCTTACACCTACTGGCCACTAAAACAATAGGAATTATTTATTGACCACAGTCAGTCATCCTATGACATTTTACGCCGGCAGACAAATGCGTTCTTTACTTATCAATATGGAACAATTTTCAGTCTCGAGGTTACTGCGACCTTTACGTTTGACCTACTGACGCGAAGAGCATCAGGGGTCATCTATGACCACAAGCAATTTGACTAAGAAAAATCAAAGCGTTCTTCAGTTATAGATCGGAAAATTTTCAGTCTCAAGGTCGTTGCTACCTTAACTTTTGCTTTGACCTACTGACCCTTAAAACAAGGAGTCATCTACCGATCACACACAATCAACCTATGACGTTCGACACCTTTAGGCCAAAGCGTTATCCAGTTATTGATAGGAAACCCTTTTCAGTCACTGCGACTATGACCTTTGACCAACAGTTACTGATCTAAAAAGGATCATCTACTGGCCACGGACAATTATCCTATGAAGTCTGACGCCTTGGTATGCCAAGGTGTTTTTCAGTTATCGATCGGAAATTGTATTCGGTCTCAAGGTCATTGAAACCTTGACCTTTGACCTTTGACACTAAAACAATAACGGTCTTTCAATTACTACAGGCAATCATCCTGTAAAGTTTGACGCCTGTAGGCCTTAACGTTCTTCAGTTTTCAATTGAACATTCCATCATTTCAGGTTAACTGGGTTTTCAATTTATTTTCTTGTGTTAGCCTACGTACCGTTACATAGCCTGAATGTTTGCTCCGACGGACGGTCCAACAACTATACGTCACCCCGTTGGAGGCATTAGAAGGTTGGCAAAGACCAATCAAATTGTGAAAAGTTTAATACAGTGCCTAGCAAACATATAAACTTTGCATTGACTTCAAACTGTCCGAATATGATGCAACTGGCGAAGTCATGAAGTGACAGTACGACTAAAATACAAATGGATTGGATCTTGTAAGACGTAAATAATCAAATACATTTAGTAAAATTATATAACTTTTTGGCAACAATTGCCTCCAGTATATAACAATCTTCATTCAAATGAAAACTTAAAGTTTGAAAAGATACACTTCAGAAAATAGTTTCTTGACATGACTCACAAAGAAATGTCAATAATCAAATTTAAAGCCGTCAATTAATAACAAAGTAAAACAAGGGGACCATGATGACCCAATATCACTCACCAGCGTTGCACAGCTCAGACAGGTATAAAAAAAAGCATTTCTGCCAAAGTACCGGATTGGAAGTTCAAAATAGATGATTTCAAAGGTTTATAGAGCCATTAACTGAAAACTAGACCCTCCAGCCATGTTTATGACAAATCAAGCTGGCTATAAGAGGGTCATCCATGATACATTCTGTTAAATTATTTTAAATTCGTATAAACGTTTATGAAGGATATCAGAAAGAAAATATTTCAATATACAGACTTGGGGAAAAGTGACCAAGCCCTCTTATGTCCGTGTTTTTGCCGAATCAGAATTTAATACTTTGAACAGACTTAGGAATAGGGTTACGCAAGGATCATTTCAAAATCGGACAAGAAGATGCTTTAGTTTCCTACATAAACATATAAGGGAAAAAAAAGTTTGCTCTCCCTCTGGCGGTCATATTTTGACGAAACATACTATTTTGAATTCAGTAGCGATTTGTGTGAATTTTTCATGCACCATCATTATTATCTCTACTATTACCGTCTGTCTTTTTTAAAGACATTTCTTGTTTGGCATAAGTATAAACTAAATAAATATATTTGCCAAAGGATAATACAAATAAGCACTACTGTATTAAAGCTGTCAAAGATGTGCATTGACAAGTACATATTTTGCGAAAATTAAGTAAAAATGCAAGTTTATTGAATTATTATTACCTCCCTTTGTCTATCTCGGTTGCGCAACCACGATAGATCGAAAACAGATAAATTCCGAAGCTACATTTGCTTTTTGTTTCAGGTTGTTGAAATATTCAAATATTTATAAAATGGAAATGTAAAACTTGAAATTATATTGAAATCAAAAGAAATAGTACATATTTAAGGGAAGTGTTTACAAAATTTCATAACAAGTAATAAAAACACATTTCTAACAGACATCTGTCTCTATGTAATGGGTCTTTTTGTCCCTTAAATAAATCTCTAACAAAATATATCAGAACTGCAAAATGTCATAAATGTGATTTACAACCTTCAAGGTTTTCTTCATGCACTGACTTGCAAGTACCTTTAGAAGGATAGTAAGATACACGTATTGAATCTCCTACCTTAGTAATTCCATGAGTAAAGCGGCTTCATTTTATATTTACAAAAAATAAAGATCATCGATCACATTTAGAAGTTGTTCAAACTTATATTCTGTCAAAGGAAGCTTTCAAAATAAGAACTATAACATACAACTGTTACAATGTAAATGTGCAGAATAATCCAATTAATATAAAACAGCATTCAATTCAATTTCACGTCGCTATCTCTTTTGCCACGATTTTAAAATCTCTAACATTAAGGATAGCATGGTGTAATAGCCATATTTCATATCTTGTAACTGGATGGTAATATCTAAATAAAATTTGGTCATTTTAAAGACATTCGAAATTAAAAAACAAACTTTTCACTGAGAGATTTTTCAAATTTTATCATCTTTTTATTTTTTTGGGTGTGGGGGGCGTGGGGGAGATAATCGGTATTGAAGTTAACATTGATGCCTATGGGAAATATATAATTTCTTTGATTATGAGAATCTGAACTTGAGTTTCCAGGAAATTTTCGGTAGAAAGCTGCATTATATGATTCTGATACAAATATCAAAAAAGAAATCTAAAATTCTCCTTAGGGTAAAGGTGAAAGTCATTTTTCTAGTTTTCAGGGGAGATAACTCATGAAAACCAAAATTATCAGGGGAGGTAATCTAAAGGAAATTTTTTAGAACTTCTGGCACTATATAACTTGTCAATATGCACCTTATTGCTATCGTTTGAAATACTTAAAGCTTACATTATCAAATTGTATTTACGCTTTTGGTGAAATTGAGGCCTATCACACCATGTTATCCTTAACATCAATAATCGTCATGAAATACTGTAGACGAAGGATAATTCGAAGAATGGTTTTCTGAAATTATTTCAGAATTATGCCATCAGTGTCAACTATATACAAATAAGGGAAAGTAGCCACACGCCCTATGGTCCATAAATCAGAATAATTCAAATAAATTTGATAGGTAACTAAAATAATATTTCTGCAAAATCATTCCAAAATTGGGTCAATGGTGAAGTGATTAATTTTGAAAGCGGACATTTGAAGTGACAACTTGACAAAATGTCCTTAATAGCCTGCTAAGTTTCTAAAATTGACCGGTCCTTCATTCGACCTGGGCAGTAACATTTATTATTCGAAGTGGTGTTCACTGAAAATTTACTGACTGTATAGCGAACAGTGCACACCATGATCAGCCTGCACGGACTAATAATGGTCTGCACTTCTCTCAAAAGCAGAATCACTTGCCGCCAACAGGCTAAAGATTAACTGCCATACACTGATTTGATGAGATGATGTTAAACTATGTAGAAAATGGTAGATGGGCAAAAGATAGGCGTTCGATGATCAGAATAGGTCCAATGCACATATTATTTCATGACCAGGTGAGCTAAAACATGACCTGTATATGGGAATATACATTGTAATTCAAAATTAAATCACACAACGATGAAATTAAACGATTTCACACCATCTAAGCAATCCAGCTATATGTACTATATATACATGTGGTAGTCGTTCCATTTCATATATACCGGTATGGAATCAAATCACATTTTATACACATATTATTTTGGCTTTTATTTGAAATCAGAAATAACTAGGAAAGAGAAATAGGATCCCTTTACCCATAGGAAGTCTTCAGTTTTATAAAAGTTAAATCTCAAACTTTGACAGATAAATCAACTTAACTGCAATAAGTGGGTTTGATACAAAGTTCTACTCAACGAATTATCAATAATAAGCTAAGGATCAGGATCAACATATGTACAAGTTTATACTTCTACCACCAGACAACACTAAATGGCAAAGATGGTGGAACGTTAATTGACAGTTCTGGAGAATTCAAATCACAATATATCAATGCCAAGCTATCATTAAAAGATCGGAGCCATAGTTTGTAGCTTTTCATCCAGCTATCTAAATTGTGGCAACAGGTTCATTATTCCAAAATTCAAAGCATACAAAGTCATTTCTGAGCAATGACTTGCCATCTTCTTTTACTGGAAAAGTAATACGCAGTTCAGCGTCTTTGATACCAAGCACCTGAAATAAAAAATAAGTTTGACATGGACTAATACATATCAAGGAAATATATGTCAACACAGAATAGTTTTTCAGAGATAAATACATCTTGATTTATCAATTCAGCATAGCTAATACTTTGACAACCGCGTTAATATTTGAATATTTCTCTTTAACCGCATATTTCATTCTGCATCCCCAGGGAAAATATCGGATAACAAATCAAACGCGCACATTTTAAATAACCACCATCATCTATTTATATATCATACCATACGCAGCTCCTCTAGTAGAACTGGTGACAGCAAATAAGACGGGTGCTATTGTCAGATAACAGCAACAAATGACAGAATTCTTTATCAATTTTCCATATTTTATTGAGTGAGTTGGATTTTGCGGAAAATAACCAGTTGTAGCGGTTAACCTTTGCTGCTGATGAATTGCTTGTTGGATTGCTAAATGAAGTGTTTGTTGAATTGCTAGTTAGTTGTGGCTGTGGTTTGTAATTAGGGATGTTTTTATTGCAGATGATGCCTTGCTTGGAAGTTTTTCTATATATAATTGTTGTTTACTGGATACCGAAGCTGGAGTAGGATTTTTTGGAATAGTCACCTGACCAGTTTGAGTGAACGTGTTGTTTTGCTAGAGGTAGTTTAGTTGGTGTGGCTGTTTGAAATGTAAATTTTGCATTGGCAATTTTTCTTGCTTCTGGAAATCCAACGCCTTGTGAGAATATGACATGAAGAGCCTCCTTTTCTATTTTCCCTGTCTGACAGTACCGAGACTTTGCAGACTGTGCAATGGAACCCTGCTGGTGTCATGTTCGTGAGAATGGCTATTTTGAAGGCACTTTGGACAAATGTACTTGCCTTTCCAGGTTTTCTCACTGTGTCCGAACTTAAAGCAATTAAAGCATTGAAGAGAATTTGGTATATAATTATGTAGTTACTTTTGTCATTAGATAGCCAACTTTTATAAATGAAGGAGGAAAACGAACACCAAAAGTAAGAATGATAGTGTTTGTGCTATTTTTTTCCTAATCGTTTAATTTTGATGCGTGTAGCAGCAGTGACATGTTGTTCAGGCCTTTCCCGTCTTCGATACTCCAGCAAGATGAGGACATTAAATGACCTCCTTGAGGTAATTTAGAGTGCGATGCGCACTGGACTTACATGGACGACTGAAGAATGATATTACGCCAAGAAGATTTTTAGCATGTGCTGCTTTTTCAAGCTTAACGAGCAGATCCACTGTGCGTAATTTCTTCACCGTTTTCGGTTTTCAAGCTATACTCTTCAGTGTACAGTGTTTTTCCTATCGCAAATGGAGAGATGCTTGTCAGTTTGAAATTTGCATCAACAGATTGAATAAGTAGAAATTATAGAAAAGTTAGTGGTGAACGGCTGGTGAGAAAGATTCTCACCTTCCGTACTGTCAGTATTCTTCGGTATGCCGTCATACGTTTTGGTTTTCTATATTGAATCATTTAGATTCGCTACTCGCAGCCCCAACCCGTCGCGGATTCCAACATAGGAACATTTCTAGCTGTCACGTCGACCGTATACAAGAAATTATAATGCCAGCGAGCTCGCCTATTTGAAAATGTTGCATACAGAAAAATGGGATTTATTTTGTTAAATACATCTCAGACATTGCAACATTTGTAAGGTAAAAGGTGAATACATTTGAAAACATAATACTTATGTCGAGTTTGAAAGCATTTCTTAAGTTGTTTCTGAGAAACCTGAGTACATACAAACTTTTCACCAAAGTTTTGCTAGCTGAGTCATTTTAGCACTATGTACATTACAGTTAGGTAACCTTTCCTGGATGAAAAACTTGTGACCTTTTAAACTTTCTATTCCACAGACACCCAAGACAATGTGACAAACAGTTACATCTCAATTTGAAAATACTCAAACAGTTGAGTTGAAATAACAATTTCTACTACAAAGAGCCTTGCCTCAGCTAAAATAAGATCAGGGCCATCGTTTGAACAACTGATAATCCCTTTAACGAGAGAATGCTTTCTTTTAAACATGATTGAATTTTATCATGAGCAATATGATAAACAGCAATAATCCCCGTTGCTGCGTATATGGTGAAACGTGCGATAATTACAAAGTCATTAGTCTAAAATTATGATTTTGAGCTTCGGCATTCTCATCAAAATGTATATGAATGACCATATTTAGAATTTCCAAAGTTGATGTGTGAAATGAAAAAAAACGAGTATCAGAAAATTAAGTTCCAAAAGAGTTATTTAAAGCAGAGTTATAGTTATTGACGCTACAAATTTCCCTTTCTTGCCACTTATTATTGTGACATGTTGTTTTTAAATCTTTTCAGTACTTGTAAAGCAATTATCCATCACAAAAGGGAAAAGAGATCAAACTAAAATCATTCCAAACAGAATTATGATGTTTGCATTCAGTACTAGCACTAATTGTAACTTTTAAAATCCGTCCAAAAATGTTCGACTATTTTATAGAAAAAAACATAATTCTTCAACGAAGCACTTTCTGTAGATATGCTTTGAACAAAAAGTGTTATAAGTAAATAAAATGTAATGAAATCATTGAAAACGTAAGCAAGATAGTGTTACAGTTCACTGTCATACTGTAAATTAACATAACAATTACGCTCTGAACAAACCAGTTATGGACAGGAAGATGAACAGGCGGATAAACGGAGACATGCACTGTGAGGCGGAGATCATTACCACATCCGCATTTGAGCTAGGGAATAACAACAAATACAGATAGGATAATAATTTAAAAAAGCTATTTGTGATATGTTTTATGGTTCTTGCGCTATGTATTTTCTGACCATTTATACTCAAACTACATACGCAGGCGAGGAATAACCAAAACTCTAGTAATTCTAACGAATTTATTTGGCAAAACTTGCTTGATACACCATGACTAAATCAATATGCTAAATTTCAGTACAGGTAACAAAATTGAAAGCAATGAATGTATAAGTCTGGTGTAATCGAGACAGTCTGCTGTATTCTTTCTTAGGGACGGGGCTATTAATGAATAGCCGAATGTCCGTGGAAAGAGCAGACCAACCGGAAGAAGCAAGTAGGACATTGCTCAATGAGATAAGGTGGTGGAGATTGATGGAGGTTACAAGCCTCTGGAATTCGAAACGCACAACTTATAAAATTGTTAAACTGCGTGTATTGATATGCGTGCCACTCCAAATGACATGTCAGGTGACATAAATTTTATTTTTTGGTTGGGTTTAACGTCGCACTGACACATGTTAGGTCATATGGCGACTTTCCAGCTGTGATGGTGGAGGAAGACCCCAGGTGCCCCTCCGTGCATTATTCTATGTTAACTTCCGGTGTATGTGTAGAATTTATTTCTTTTTAGTATAAACTATGTTTATTACATACACAACAACTAACACTATATTCAGTTTCACCTAAAAAGGCGCGGCCGACAGACAGACACACGGACGAAATGCATTTTAATATTTCCATCTCTCGTGGTAGGAAATTGTCAAGTAGTTTTAAAGGTGGAATCTTTTAAACAAAATAACTATTGATAACTATTAGCACATAAGGAGACTTTAAGTTGGTAAAGACAATCATTTGTAAACTTTGGAATTCCTATTATTAAGGATGCTTCTAGTGAAGATTTGTTAACTTGTGAAGAAGTTTTTTTTGAAGTGATCAGACCCAAAGCATTATGACCGAAATGACTCATTTAAGTTTTAGGGACCGGGTTTAGCATAATTCAAATTCAGACTATGGAATCGAGCTTAGTGAGTATATTTTGTAATGCCAAAATCTCGTCTTAAGGTTTGAAGTCATTTGGTTGGGCTGATTACATGCACATCTTTTACCAAGATACCTAATACCTCAACGTAAAACAGTATGCGCGTACACATCAAAGAACATAAACACAAATATTCATAGTAAAACTCCATCTGTAAATTCTCCGTATGTCAATACACACAAAGAGTATCTTCATTTTTATGTCGGCAACCAGATAATAGTCTATGGGACATTGATCCCCGCGATATGTAATGAAAGGACAAAGAAATACGTGTTATTTCAGTACATGCAATAGAATAATTAGAGCCAAAGTGTGAGCTTGACCTTTGCCCTACGTGTCTATGTTTTGCCTTGATATTGTGAGTTGCTTTGCATATGGCGAATGTTTATAGAAGTTATGGACCGGGAAAACAATTTTTGACCTGTAAGTATGAAAATGATCTTTTAAGTAAGGGCACGAAACTTGCAAGTGATACTGTGTCTCATTAAGAACAATGTTTAGCAAAATTAATTGAATATACATCTATCCATACAAATTTTATAGATCGAAAAGAAATTGCTCTACAATATTTTACTTAAAAGTAATAAAATCTGTAGGAAGATACTTTGAAGCATAGAATGCATCTAAGCAAAAAGCAAAATAGACTTTGACAGAGGCTGGTTATGAGAGGTACTGAAATGTGTACCAATCCACACGCCCCACTAGCACCCGCTAAAGCGGAACTCTACAATCCATAAGCATTGAATGGAATCCATGATACCAAAGAACTAGAAAATATAACAACACTAATTCATTCCTAGTACAGAGAGAATTTACAATCGCCACCCACACAGCACTGTGAAAATCAATAAAGTCTGAAAGAAAGTACTTTGGAAGCATAGTTATATTACTAAAGACTCACTTTTTTGGGAATGCTGTTTATAAACATCGTGTTTGGTCTGGGCAATATTCAAAATGTAGTTGGTGAAGTTATATAACGCTTTTCCACTTCCAGTTTCCACTTTTTCTATTTTATTACTGAAGGGTATGACCAAATTGTTTTGAGAGACATCGCGTGTTTACTGTTCAGCCCTTATAGATTTGAACGCTACGCTTTCCTCTGTGAGTACAATCTTTGACTTCTAAGTATGTCCTTGAAAGTCCAGGTAGACTTAGTGCTATTGGACTATTTGTGCCAAATTATTTATACAATTATCTGTCACTGCTTGTAGATGCAACTGCTTCAAGTGAAAGATCATTTTCTTTCGTTCTGTATTGACAAATGATATGTTACATAAAGCAATCATCTGAATAGATTATCTCTGATGTAATGTTTCTAATAACAAGCGTAGGAAATTAACGTCCGTAACACAGAAATGACACAAAAAGCGAATAACAATAAAGTTCCATCTGAGGTGAAACGTTATCTTTTTTCCATAAAACAACTTTTCGTGATCCGAACAATATGCTTTAAGAAATAAAGAGCAACAAGTAAGCCTTTTGGTTTTTGACATGTATCTTTTCAATGCACAAGTCAGTAATTATCTTTAACAGCGCGCGAGTTATATGGAATGGGGATGCTAGATGATTTTTCGGCGTGGGTTAAATCACTCTTACGTCAGTCCAGTGTGCAAGAATGAAATTTCCTATGCATTCAAACGTTATAGACTCGACTTGAAAATGAAATAAAATTATATCTTGGTCTAGACATTTGAGCCAGAGATATGTAGATCTTGCACTTTGTAAGGCTTTGATGTATGTTTGGGTCAAATTATTTAAATATTCATCAAATCATATGAAAGTTATAAATCGGGGGAAAACAACGCAAACGAGTTGCTGCTAAACGTGACCTTGACCTGTCTGCGTGTGAGTCTAGCACGTAAAGAATCTTCTCAAAGTCTTCCCGTACTTGGATTCAGTGTTGTTATATTTTCTGGTTCTTTGATCCTGCCTGCTTAGCTCAGTAGGTAGAGCGTTGGTCTACGGATCGCGATGTCGTGTGTTCGATCCTCGGGTTGGGTGTATATTCTCCGTGACTTTTTGATAAACGACATTGTGTCTGAAATCATTAGTCCTCAACCTAATTCACGTGGGGAAGTTGGCAGTTACTTGAGGAGGGAAGGTTTGCACTAGTACAGAATACAGGGACACTGGTTAGGTTAATTGCCCGCCGTTACATGACTTAAATACTGTTGAAAAAAGGCGTTAAACCCAAAACAAACACATTTTCTGGTTTTTTGGGATCATGAAGTTTATTCAATACATGTGTAATTAGTTCCGCCTAAGCCGGTGCCAGTGGGCGTGAGAGGTGTTGCACATTTTATCACCTCTCATGAACAGATTCAATTAAACGAGTCTGCTATTATTCTGCTTGGTTGCATCCAAAGGATCTTTTTACAGATTTTAGTGATAAGGTAACCATTGATGCTCATTATACAAGACTACTAGGCACTATTGTTTTAACATACAAACAACCATACTGACGCAAGCATGCACACACATAGAGATAATACTATAAACCTCAAATAATGATTGCGACGGATTAGAAATGCGGAATATTACTAAGTGTAAAAGCACACCATTTGCGCGCTATAAATAACCAAACCTGAATCAGTTTAACACACAAATTCTCTATTCAACATTTGAACACCAAAATGTACACACTATCTTTATGATTAGCAAAAATGAAGACAAACAAAACTATATCTAACAGATATACGTTTTCTGTTGAAATAGTTCAATTAGTTAAAAGGTAAGGTAAGATATCCCGGAAGTACGAAGTACTTGTACAAAAAAAACAAAACAACAGAAATACATCACAAAATACGTCCACCACAAATAGAAATTTGTAGTGGAAAGTTATAGTTGATAGGTTACTTCAAACATTTGAAAACAGTACATTTTGATTATATACAAAATACAACAAGAGCTCCGCCAAGCGGGGCAATATACGCCCGTAGGATTACACTATAGGATAGGAGCAAAATTTAAAGAACTTGACTGTTGTAGCCCAAAGGAGTGGAACAACACAAGAAAAACTTCAAAAAACAAATCTAAGTCCACAAAAAAATCCTTATCAGGTACAGGTATGTAAAAATACATCTAAAAATTAGAGGTACCATCCATGTTGAACCACAAAAAAGTGGTCTCGGTTTTTCCCTACGGCCAATAATAAAAAAGTTTCAAAATAAGCTATTTATAGTAACATAAAAGGGAAGTAGTTCAAAAAAAAAATGTAAGTGAACAAAAAAGTACGGTGGTATGTTTAGGACATATGTTTTTTTTTTTTAAGATTAAATTATCTCGTGCGCACGACATCTTATCTTGAGCGATCAACATCTTATCTCGAGCGATCAGCATCTTATTTCGTGCGCATGACATCTTATCTTGAGCGATCAACATATTATCTTGAGCGATCAACATATTATCTCGAGCGATCAACATATTATCTGGAAAGATAAGCATCTTATCTCGAGCGATCAACATATTATCTTGAGCGATCAACATATTATCTTGAGCGATCAACATCTTATCTCGAGCGATCAACATATTATCTTGAGCGATCAACATCTTATCTCGAGCGATCAACATATTATCTTGAGCGATCAACATCTTATTTCGTGCGCACGACATATTATCTTGAGCGATCAACATATTATCTTTAGCGATCAACATCTTATCTCGAGCGATCAACATATTATCTTGAGCGATCAACATATTATCTTGAGCGATCAACATCTTATCTTGAGCGATCAACATCTTATCTCGAGCGCACGACATCTTATTTATATATATCAAGGCCCTTTGTGTGTGCATTTAGGTCATCAGTAAAACATACGGACAAGTTGTTAATTAGGGTCCCGCATATTCCGCTGTTATTTAAACTTCCCACAAGTACATGTACAAGTTTATCACATCATTTGGGAGAGCAATGCATATAATTGGTCATCCTTCCTTCAAAATCAAATGAACATAACCAATGATACATACTGCATGTTAGAAAAGCAACACATTTCAGTTCGACTGATAAATTCGCGCAGAAAAGTTGCATGCATGAATTAAGGGCAAACAAGGAAATTCTTTAATATATGGGCGAAGCCTACATACTAATTTTTTTTTGTCAAGGACTTAAATTTATTTCTTTGCATCATCACTGATTTTTTCCTGCCTTTTTTTATCAGTTTCCGTATTTAAATTTCTAACCCTGCAAAATTGTAGAACGGTTATAAGTATAATCGAAACAAAAACAAAAACGGTGGCAGCCGTATGTTTTTACTAATGATCTGAATTCACACAAAGGTCCTTAATATATATTGATAAGATGACCGAAAAAAGATGAAAAGATGTTGATCGCTCGAGATAATATGTTGATCGCTCAAGATAATATGTTGATTGCTCAAGATAATATGTTGATCGCTCAAGATAAGATGTCGTGCGCACGAAATAAGATGCTGATCGCTCGAAATAAGATGTTGATTGCTCAAGATAATATGTTGATCGCTCAAGATAATATGTTGATCGCTCGAGATAAGATGTTGATCGCTCGAGATAATATGTTGATCGCTCAAGATAATATGTTGATCGCTCAAGATAATATGTTGATCGCTCAAGATGATATGTTGATCGCTCGAGATAAGATGCCGTGCGCACGAGATAAGATGTTGATCGCTCAAGATAATATGTTGCTCGCTCAAGATAAGATGTTGTGCGCACGAGATAAGATGTTGATCGCTCGAGATAAGATGTTGATCGCTCAAGATAATATGTTGATCGCTCGAAATAAGCTGTTGATCGCTCAAGATAATATGTTGATCGCTCGAGATAATATGTTGATCGCTCGAGATAAGATGTTGATCGCTCAAGATAAGATGTCGTGCGCACGAAATAAGATGTTGATCGCTCGAGATAAGATGTTGATCGCTCAAGATAATATGTTGATCGCTCGAGATAAGATGTTGATCGCTCGAGATAATATGTTGATCGCTCAAGATAAGATGTCGTGCGCACGAGATAAGATGTTGATTGCTCAAGATAATTTAATCCTAAAGAAAATAATTGCATGTCCTAAACATACCACCGTAAAAAAGAGATCTGCCAAATAAAAACAAGAGCACCTCAATGCAGAGCAATATACACAAAGCAAAGTCATATATGACCTTTGACCCTTAAGTGTGACCTTTACCTTGAAGTTAGTCATCCGGAACATGCACTTTGCACATAGACTCAGTGTGGTGAACATTTCTGCCAAGTTTCTTTGAAATCCTTCCAGCAGTTCAAGAGTTACAGAGCGGACACGAAACACACTGATATGACTTTTGATCCCTAAATGTGACCTTGACCTTGTCCGGAACATGTGCTCTGCACGTTGTCTTCGTGTGGTGAACATTTGTTCAAGTTTATTTGAAATCCTTCAAGGGGTTCAAGAGTTACAGAGCGGACACGAAACAAACTGATATGACCTTTGACTCCTAAGTGTGACTTTGACCTTGAAGCGAGACATCCAAAACATGCGCTCTGCACGTCGTCTCGGTGTGGTGAACATTTGTGTCATGTTTCCTTGAAATCCTTCAAGGGGTTCAAGAGTTACAGAGCGGACACGAAATTGCTAACGGACAGACGGACAGACGGACGGAAAAAGGGACACCAGCGTCATAACATAATACGTCCCTTCGGGCGTATAAAAATGGGGACGGGGTAGGCAAATAATGAGGATGATGGTTGAAGGGAAAAACAGAAAGGGTGAATAATCAACAAGCTTGACAAATTCCTTTTTTCTCACCAAAATTTTTTTTCGCAGAAGAGAAAAATACAATACATATTAAAAAAGAACGAAAGAAATTACCTCCATTTCCTCTTGAAAAGCAGAAACAACATTTGACAAATTGCTTTTTAATTCCATATCTTCCAATTCTCGTATACTATCAAGAAGTTCAGGCAATTTTTCCGCCTTGACGCTGTATGATAGAGGTCTTGACTCTTCTCGTTTCTAAATTTAAATGTTACAGTTTGAGTTTATTGACATTGTAGATTAAAAATATTGAGTTTTAAGAGAAATTAAACTTAATTACCAGCATGAATTGACCTTTACTTTGACTTGAATATGATCCTGATAGGCTTAGTTCTCTTATATTCAAGAAACATATATACGTCTCCATTTAATTCGGAATATATCTCTTTTAATTTTCTCTTTACAAATCATTTTATCGGTATTTCTTCTTTTTTAAAATGCAGCAGAAATATTCATTAATTAAATATTTCATTTAACTATCAGTAAATGTCTGACTAATAACATTAACAACTCACAAGTACAAGTTTGTACTTTCAAAACTGTGTTGATTTCATTAATATTTCAACTTATAACAACGTTAATCGGAAAGAAAACGTGTCTTCCGAGGTGTTAACAGGTCAAGTTCCCTCACCTTAATGGAGATGTAACCAGTGTCACATCTTATTGGGTTTACATTTCACAGCTAAATAGATTTGCCACAGCTATTAGTCATATTGAAGACTTCAATCGAGGTAATATTTAATTACCAGAAAGCTTCTTCAACAAGGCTACCGTTATAATAAACTTTGTAAATCCTTTGCTAAATTTTATCACCGTAATTTGGAATTAGTGACTAAATTCAAAACTAATCTAAAGACTCTTCTGCGACAAGGTATTTCACAACCTTATTTTTATGGAGATGTGATTTATAAACTTCGTAAAGTTCTAGGGCATAGCCATTTCCGACCATTATTTATTAAGATTATCAAACGTTTTATTGCTAGACGCTATGACCGTATAGTTCTGAGATACACTGCGTGTTTAGTATTCAGCACTTTTACAATAAGTCACCACGCTTTCCTCTTTGATTGTGCGATGACGGGACATATCCATATATCTATATTACTAGGGCTTTTAAATCCATATATCTATATTACTGTTCACATACTGAAATTTTCAATATAACATTTAAGTCAACATTACATCACAAAATTTTAATACTTTCAAATCAATCTTGCACTCCTCTTCAGTGTTCAATATTTAAACGTGGATGGAAATGCTGCCTCTTCCTTAATAATGACGAAAACGTGTTATGTTATATAAATTCTAACCTCGGTAATGTAATTGTAAATACTAAATCTAAAAGGCAAAGAATATGGCTTTCAGAGAAATGGAAATATCTTTTTCTAAAACTCTGACTTGGAGCAAGATTTTTTTTTCAGTGATTTGGGAATCAGAATATTGTTTTCTCTATACGCTGAAGCCAGAATATTTTTTTCAGACAAAATCAAAATCAGGATTTAAAAAAAATAATAACAGCATTATTATATATAAAAATGAAAAAAATCTGAGCACGATCAAGTAAATTATAAAGAAAATATAAACAACCTTACA
Organism: Mercenaria mercenaria; assembly: GCF_021730395.1. Classification (NCBI taxonomy): domain Eukaryota; kingdom Metazoa; phylum Mollusca; class Bivalvia; order Venerida; family Veneridae; genus Mercenaria; species Mercenaria mercenaria. Next base: position 15,736 of record NW_026461191.1, on the reverse strand, counting down.
TGAGTAACTAAATACTTGCCTACCGGTTTCGTTTATTACTCATCAGGGTAAATAATACAATATGGCGTCATAAATTGTGTAATTGCTAAGCAAAATTTTTGGTTAGTGTTGGTTTCAAATGTCAATGAAATGGCGTTCTTTATATATCCTAGCTGAAACATCATTACTATGAAATTTGTAAAAAGGAAATATCCAAAAGTTTCGGACGGTTTTTGAGCAAAAATGTAATGTGTATTAAAGGCAATTGTCTATGTAGATGGGTCTGTTACTTGTTGGTCATGTACTGAGTTTATCTCCTGTTTGACCAATATAAAATTCATAACATCCATTACAAACCAGTACATATAGTACATTTTGAACATCGCAGTCCATACATTATTTTACATAAAATATTTTATTATTCAGACTGAAAGAAGCCCCTTCAATAATAAAAATACATAAACTACATTATGGTCATTGCTTTTTTGTATTGATGGAGAAGTTCTGTTTTCATTAAATTCAGATTAAATAAAAAGACTTTTTAAATTCGGAAGTTGGCTTTTACATTCTATTATTTTTGTATTGTTCAATATTCTTTTCATATACTGATTACATCTATAAACGCAATACTTGGATCTACAGTCAATAATTTGAAACCGACGATGCCTTGCACTGGTAAGTGCAAATGGTGGTTTTACACCTTATTAACTGTACGCTTATTCAAACGTGAATTTGGACCCTTGGTATAATTCAAATATACATGTACAAGGAAATTATAAAGGAAAGTATGAAAAATCGAGGGTTAAAACGTTGCGTTTCTAGATGTACTGAGCATACATATATATATATTTCTTTCTTATTTAGAAGGCCATACTGATACTTTTATCCTAAACGATAACTGGAATTCAACATTTGACTTTTGAAATATTCAAAATCATTCCTACATGAAGCTTGCACCCAAATTATTTATAAAACATTTCTATTCCAAACACCCTCTTTCCAAGACTTGTTGACATTTTATAACTTAAAACTGAAGTATTCGAAAACCATATTTTTCGGTGTTGAAATCCCATTAGAATTCAGGATTTGTCATGCATAACTTACAAATCTATTCAGAGGAGGACCAGCATACTTCCTCATACCTAAATGATTCAACGCTTTCTCAAAATGAGATAACCATTATATCAAGTATCCAACTTTTCCAACAATTTATAAAGCCAAACATTACAATAATTGCTTTAATTAGGATCGGGCAAAATTGCGCCCTCTAGAATATTAACATTAAACTTATTGACGACGAGGCACGGCAACAGGCGACAAATAACTGTAGTAACGCTAGCTGCCTTAAACACGTTGTGCTCAGGAGAGATTTTAAAACATTTAGACAATAACCTTACCTTTGTAAATGCTTGGTTTTTCAAGAAGTCAAACAAAGAAAATCCTTTTGGCAGAAACATGCCAACCCTCCCACGACGAATTTCAGAAACTTCTCTGAGTGACACAACTAACTCTCGCTTTGAATACCAGGCTCCAGTTATCTTTTCTAAGGTATCTAACTCGTCTCTGTGACGCCTTTTAGGTCCTGTCGCAATTTCTATGCACAATATATCTAAAAAGTCCCTGGAACTAGGTCTGGGTTCTGTAATCTTCATTTTATCTTGAACAAAATATTTTTATTTATTGCGGTTTGTCTTTATTGAGTAACATATATATTTATCAGAAGTATAAAATAATGTGAGACATTAATGCATCTCATCTACTTTTTCACCTGAGAACGATTAAGACTTGCATTTTTGTGAAAAAGATATTATTACAATAGCGCTATCCTGTCCAACAGTCGCTCACTTGGACTTGATCTTTTGATCTTGTTTCTGACCAAGTTCCTTCAGCAACCATCAAGCGATTTATGACTTAACATTAGTGAAGAAGCATTTCAACAATTTGAGAGAGATTCATACATGGACCATACCGTCCAAGTTTAATGTACTTGCTTCTTTAGGGTTATGAAACTTTTGACTGTTAACAAGGTTTCGCACAGACATGACATAGATTTGATAAAGACATTCCGAACAGCTTTCATGTAAATCCTATAATTCGCCATAGAGACCTAATTTTCTACCCCAAGATGACCCTATTCCCTGCTTAACCTAGGATAAATAAGATTTAGAGGAAAATGTGGCGTTTTAAGAAAGATGATTTATCAACAGTTTACACCAGTTAGCTAATTTTCTACCCCGGATGACTCAGTTTCACAATTAAACTATACTTCATACAGTCAAACATTTTCCATAGGATTCATATAGATGAGGTACGTAATAACATATCTGACTCTGAAAAGTTTATGTTGCCCTCAGATAACCCACTTGATAGACAAAACAAAAAGAAACAGTAATGCCAGAATTCATATAAATTGGATAGGAAGTGTGGCCTTAGCATAGAACTTAAACAATATTTTTCGACACAAGATAAATCACTTAGTTTAAAGTTCTATACGAGATGGTATAAGGCCTTATATTCTGACCACATGTCATGCATTTTTGGTAGAAAGTGTGACCTCTATATAATTTAACAAGGTTTTTCTATGTCTTGACCTAGTGACCTTACTTTACTACAAACGTCTAGATTTCAAAGCGACAGGACAATTGTTCTGACAAGGTTTTATTCATAGCAAGCAGACCACAATATAGGACAACTTTGATTAGAAAAAGTCACATTAAGGGAAATCACAACACAGACTTGTATTGCAATCCAACCCGAAGTTTCAATAGGTTGGTCGGGCAAGATTACTTTTTTTTAATATCTAAAAGATTTAAAAAGCTGTAAATTTCTGTTGATATCTATTTCGTAGAATGTGTGAAAATATGCTAGGTAATGATAATTCATGTGTTTCATTTAGATAGAGCAGAGGAAAGCAGATCAATTTTTGTTAAAAACTATTATTCAAGGGATGGTAGGTGTACTAGGAACGGCTGTCTAAGCTGTATACATTTGTTTGTTTTTGTACCCCCCACCCCGTATATAATACTATCTTACATGTACACACTAAAGCTTTAGCACATGTTGCTAATTGCAAAAAGAAGCAAAATGTGGTTCGATGTAAGTCAGAATAATGGAATATCATTCAGAGCTTCATTTCTTGATGCTGAAGACTCGTGAAGATTTTGCTAACATTTAAGAGGTTTGAGAAAACTGCTTAGTATGGAAACTGATAAGGTGTCAAACTTTGATCGATATTTCTAAATAAAATATGTTTGACAAAATGTAAGCTAGAGATATGTAACTCGCCCTGTAATGTTATTCACGATGCAAAAGACTAACCAGCAGACTTAAAATAGTCCAGCAAATTCAGTTTAATCGACAAGATTACATTTACTACTTTATCACGACCTGTAACTCTGCCAGAATAAATATAGTATGCGCAACTAGGTTCAAAAATAAAATTGCTCTGACGTTTCGTTCGAATCCCACTAGTGGCAAGACAGCTTGAATGTCATTCAAAAATGAAATTTAAATAACTATAACTACATAAAAATTCATTCAGCATGTAAATACTGATTCTAGTTTTGTTACCAAAAATATGCTATCAAATTCCAAAAGTAAGATAAATATACCAAAATATCCATCGAAGAGAACAGTTTTTAAGGGCATCAAATCATTGAACATTTCCGTTGGAATGTGTCCTTGCTCTGTGGTGTTATTGTAAGTGAATGACATATCAGCGCTGAAGTTTACAACATATCCAATTTTGGCATCATTTGGACCTACATTGTGTGCATACATGACTGGAGAACTCGAATCGCATGGTGCGTATTTGTCAAGGTGAATTTTAAGGTATTCAGCTAGATTTCCCATTGTCACAAAGTCACCGTTAAGACGACAATCTGTGCACTTTCTGACATTGGCATTTATTTCAGACTTTGAAATGGCAGTCTCAATATGACATTTTTTCTTCAAGGCCTTCCTAGTTAAAGCTTGAACTAGGTATGTTTTAAAAATGCTTCCATCATCAGACTTCAAATTCGTACCTTGGCAGGGTCTGCACGCATTTATTTGTACAATACTATAGTCATCATTATTCCCGAAAGAAAGAATTGAAGGAACATTTGCAGAGTCGGTCTTCCTCGGCCTTTCCTGAGCTTGAGTATCTCCCGATTCAAAAGGAAAATTCGATGTTCGTGTTAGTTCACCCTCTGTCTCTACTTTTGTCTCCGATGAACTTGTTACAAATGACGGAGCATTGCAGCAGTCAAAAAATACTATAAATCGTCGTGAACTGGTTGTTGTACGTTTCAAAACGTTTGGGCCTTTTACAAATGGTGACAGCATTGACTGTAAATCATATAATGGGAGAAATTCGTTCTCTCCACCTAATTTAAAAACCCTTTCTAATTCCCCCTTTTCCTGATAGTAATGACCTGAGAAGTATATCAGTATTGTCTGAATTTCTTCCTTCTTGTTGAGTGATGTTATGGCAGACTTCAATTCAGTTCTCAAGCATTCGTCCGTTCCTGGTTCTTTTGGGCAAACAGATTTCACCTTACTCTCACTGAAAAATTAAGATCAAACTGGTATTTACTAGCTTACTTTATGCACATGACTTTATGAATACCTAGGCAGTAGATTAAGCGTTCTGAACAGCCAAAGATCAGCAAACATAAAAGTGATAAATATCAAGATTATTGTAAAACATATTTTTTCGTCGTCAGGAATCTACTTTAATTTGTTTTCGCAAAACCCCGCATTTTAATAATTAAAGGAAGAAAATGTTAGGTAAACACGATGTTATACTGTTTCTGTATTCAAAGAAATCGGTGATGCGAAACTAACTGCCATTATAATATTTATAACAATTTAATCATCATTTGCTGTGGGAAGACTTGCGTACACGAAAGGACTAGAGCTATGACTGAAAGTTATTGTATATCCCCGCAATACCACTTATCAAAAAGTAAGAACAGTCATCATTTCCTGTAAAACTGTGGGTAGGGATGGATGATATATCATGCATATCTAATTGGAAATATTTATAACTGTGGGAGCTTGAACGAATGCGAAATCATACATTCCTCCAAGTCAAAGAGCCTTAAACTTTACAATACTTAGACCGACCCAATATTTCACTCAATGTACATCAACTAATAATTATGTGTCAGCAGTTATCAAAAGTGTGAACGTAGCTAGGTCTTTTTACAGCAGACCGACTAACCAACTACTTGACAGTGTGACCATATGAGCATAAGATGACTCCATAGGAAGGCCGATGCCCCATGCTTGTTGCCAAATGCGTACTATCAAATAATGACTGTCAAACGGTAATTGTATATGGAAGGACGGGATACCGTGCTTATTTCCACATGCCAAATGCCAAATATCTAATGCGAAATGCCAATTAGTTAAGGTTAAATGCCAATTAGCTAATGCTAAATGGCAATTACTTAATTTCTTATGCTACGTACCAAATGCTTTAGGTCATATACTTAAAGCTAATTCAAAATGCTAAATGTCAAATAGCTAAGACTAATTGCTAAATGTTGAATGCTTATCGTCAAATTCTTTAATTTTATGAGTTTATGATTTGTATCTCTCAAAATAATGAAAGCTACCAGTCTGACTTGAATCAATAATATGTTCTACCGGCAATAAGAACATTGGACCTAAACTGTTAGTCTTAAAACTTTTAGAAAAAAAATAAGATAGACAAATTTATGTAACAAAGGCCAATGTCTATGTAAAGGATGCATTCATACCCTGATATATTCAACTCTTCTTTTAATAAGCATTTTCAAAAAGCATGTGGCATTTATAGTTTCGAATTTATCGATTAACAATTAACATTAAGATATTATAACTATATCCGTAAAACATGTTGCAGCTATTGCAACTTACTAAACTTATTACATTTGCATACGCTTAAGAATTTTTTTTTTTTTTAGTTATATCTCGTGGCCACGAGATAACATTTTTTGTTTTTCGTTTTTCTTCTTAGTCATAACTCGTGGCCACGAGATAAATCAAAATAAAATAATCCAATGTCCCCTCCATGATATGCTTCCGCAAATATAAGGTTAATGCCTTATAACTTTTACTTACCGCTAACTATGTATGTGCATATCTTAAACTATAGTTTAAAATTAATATGCCTAAACTTTTCAGTGACAGAAATACATTAGATAAAGTCTAGAAATTGATTTCCAAGTCCTTGAAATAACCTAAAATGATTTCACAAAATGTGAAATTTATGATAGTTTTGTTAATATCATTAACAGAAGTTTTTGATATTTAATTCAAAGTTTTGATCCGCAAAGAATGACAACTCTTGCCTGGGGCTAGTACTGATTAAGCAGAGATGTCTATTAGTATTGTTCCTTTGCAAACAACAAAACTGAGTGGAAAATAAAAACGGTTTAAGACGCAATATAATTTTTTTTCACAACAAAAACATTTAGGATTTATTCGTATGTGTTTGATTTACAACTCAAAACCTGCTTCCTTTTCCTTCTGTCAACTGACTTATTGTTAACAATTTAGCTTTAAAAACAAGCTGATAATAAAATGATATACCAGTAAGTATTTTATAGTGCAGATAATAAACAGTTCTGCTTGTATCAAAATATCACAGTAGAAGCACTTTTGTAATTATTATACAGAACACCTGATATGATTCGTAAAGGTGCAATTATATTGATCTCTATTTTCTATGCGTACATAGTCTTACATATATTTAGTAATTTGAAAAAGTTCTCAAAATCCCTACGACAACCCTATGTTTCGTAACTTATTTGTACGGTAAAACATAATTGCATTTGCTGCCAAGTGAAGTTTTATCTGAAGTTCATTTGCAAGCTGGATACATATCTTCACAAAGCAAACGTTTCGCCTGGGTTAGATTGACACAGGTCACGTATCCGCCGCTTGATTCAGATAATTGTCAACCGTTTCCTCGAAGATCTAATTTAAATTACAAGAATGCAGATGCAAAATTCCTTGATTCAAGATTCTGCCAAATCGCTATGGTTTAGTCCTCTTGTTTAATTAAGCGATCCCTTATAATACAGTTCTTTTGGTAATTGAAAATAAATACGTGGCGACCTCATATACATGATAAAACTCATTTATAAGAAAAATCAGTGTACAAATAATTATGTCTTTAAAATCAAGACAGCGTCGTTTTGATAAAATATAAAAAAGAAGTATGGCAAAATAAGATTTTTGTCTTACAGTTTTCTTAGTCGTGCCCTTAAAAGTTAGGTTCTTGTTGCTCTGACTTCAGACAAATTGTTGAGTACATTTGTGTAATTGTACCTTAAATTTACTTTAATTTTATGTTTTGCTTTATTTATCTGTTACTTTTGCACTAATGTTAGAGCCTTTCTCAGCGGGGATTTTTTTTACATTGTGTTGTTTAACTTGTTGATAATAGGGTAAGTGCATAGTCGGCATGCCCTAAACACGTTTAAACCGCCAGTTTCCTTTATTTAGGTTACTGACCGTTCCAAGGCGGTGCCCCTATTTTCAACTGGTTGTTTTGTCTGTCTTGTGTTTTCTTGTTTGTTGTGGACGTTTTTCCTCCGCCTGCCCCCCTGTTGCCCTCTCCTTTCCCTTGCATTTGCGCTACTTTTTGCATCCCCTCCCCCTTTACTTTTAGTAAGTTTTCGTGGCTCCCCTTTGTTTTGGCAGCCGAATTCCGGGACGGTGCGTGGTTGTTTTTCCTACGTGTGTCGGTGCGTTTGTGTGCTTGTGGGTCTGTGGCGGTGCCCTGCTCTTTTCTTGTGTGTTGCTTGTTCGTTTTTCTGTGTTGTTTGGTTGATCGTGGTTGTGTGTTTGTCTTTGGTGCATGGGTGTCTGCGCCGTTGTGGTTTGCGTTGTGGTGCGGCTGTTTTTAGAGAACATGGCATTCCCTTGTATATTCGTCCTTGTTCAACTTTCCCCTTCGGATTCCTTCCCCTCTACTTAGTCTATACTTTAGTAAACTAAATATATAGTTAGATCTAGTCACTCAGTTGTTGGTATTGTGAAACAGACTGTCAAAGTGAAACAAAAAGGCCATGATGACACTGAATCGCTCATCTGAGTAATATGAGCCGTATGTGTAAAATGGCACAGTGATGCTAAAACATTTGAAAGTATGTCAGTAGGTTATATTCATGGTTTCTCATTAAAAGTCAGTTTTAAGATCGATGTGCAAAATTGTACATGTCATCCAGATTTCAAGGCTGTATCTTAAAAAATAAGAATATACTAGTAGGCCAGTAGGTCAAGGTCACAGTCAAGTGACCCCTAATCGCTTGGGGTCATCAGGTAATTATAATCAAACAGTCTAGGAAATATGATCTGTTAATTTCTAAAGTATTTATTCCTATATAATTCATATAACAAGTGACCCCAGGGCGGGGCCTCTTTTCAACCCAGAGGCATAATTTGAACAGTCTTGTTAGAAATCCAGTAAGCAATGCTACATACCAAATATCAAAGGTCTAGGCCAGTGAACTTATAGACAAGCATATTTTCCCCCTATGTAAGTCTATTTTAAGTTTTTTACCCATGGACAGGGCCTCCTTTCACACCATGGGCATAATTTGAATAATTTTGGTAAAGGACCACAGTGTAATGCAACATACAAAAAATCAACAGCCTAGGCCTTGCAATTTCAGGGAAGAAGATTTTAAAGTTGTTTTTCCTATATAGGTCTATGTAAAACTTGACATCCCCCGGGGCAGGGCCTTTTTTTACCCCAGGTTGGTTCATATTTGAACACTTTTGGTAGAGGACCAAAAGGCAATGCTATATACTAAATATCAAAGTCCTAGGTTTTGTGGATTAAGATAAAAATATTTTAAAGCTTATTTTCCTATAAAAATCTATGTAAACTTGTGATCCCCGGGGCGGAACACCTTTTCACCCCAGGGGCACAATTTGCACAATCTTCATAGAAGGCCATTAGACGATTAGACTCTACGCCTTGCGGTTTTGGACAAGAGATTTTAAAACTTTTTCCTTTCGGCCGCCATGGCAACCAGAGTTCTGCATGAAATTCAATTCTTTGAACAATTTTGAAAAGGGGCCACCCAAGGATCATTCCTGTCAAGTTTGGTTTTAAAAAGGAAGATTTTTTTTAGAAATTGTTGACGGACACACGACCCACGATCAACGACGAACGACGGGCATTGAGCGGCGGTCACAAAAGCTCACCATGAGCCGACATTTTGTGTAAAAGATTTACACGCGAATCTCGGATAGTATTATTTGTACGGGGCGTAAACGATTGTTTGTTTTCGGGATCCCGACCTACCCTAATGTTTTTGTCCGGCCCTAAATGTTTTTATGGCCTTAAGTCCCATTTGGATCTAAAAACAAAGACAAATATCAAACAGGGAATGCAACAAAAACATTACTGACCTACCTTCCCTAATTATTTTTAGCATGTTACCGAAAACAAACATTTTTTATGCATTATCGATACATTATGTTATAATTACCTTTTGATATTTTCACAGCCCATTTTGTCTGTTTATTTGTTGTGGCTTGTGTGTTGCTAGCCTTTAGAGTGTTCATAAATGACTGGGTGACCTGCTGAAATGAGGAGGGCTTGTGCATACTTTTTCAACAGTTTCAGTGCCAATAGATTCTAGTAAAAAGCTGCCATCATCATTGTAACACAGTCTATGAATTTATCTTCAAAAATATCTTCATCAAAATAACTTGCAACAGTTTGAAGAAATTCATTAAGCTCCTGATATGTCCTTTTTTGCAATTTCATGTAGAAATCTCCATGCTGTGGCCCAAGTGTTGAGGCACTGCATCAGACATTGATGAACATGCCCATCAAGTCTTTGTATTACTCTCCAGTCCCTAGTTTCTCGACGAATCTGGCAAATTGACCATTCCATCAACAGATTGTTTACGAAAAGCAGACGAAAATTGTTGCTGTTGTACGCCCGTTTTACTACGATTCCAACAGGACTTTCATTCATAAATCTTCACACGCAGTGTATAAATGGAATAGCCAAAACATGGTGCGCGCGCAGCACAGTTCAAGGGTGGTTTATTGCAGAATAACCCAATATAGATTTTGCTCTGTATGTATGTAGGTGATTTGTAGGTCGTGTTAGAATAACAATGTAACGACTAAGTATATATTCGACATTCTTAGTTGAAAGAAACGAATCTGAATATGAGCGTTAGTGATAGTCACGTTTCGTTTTGTACAGAAAAAAAAAATGCATACATCGGGAGTGTTTAAAGTCCTTGAGTGTATGTTAATAATACTTTTAAAAGAATCTTGATATCATTGATCTTCTGAATACGCAAACTACCTTAGCAAATGTAGAACAAGAAGAAAATCCTCAGCTTAATTTGATCACGGGAGACAAAATGCACCCCCCCCCCTGAAATTTGAACTTTGCAATTAAAATATCAATATACATGTAAGTGAAAATTCGCTACTTTTTTAAAATGTACTCATATCGGTTTGTTAAAGAATTTTATTTGCCAACATGTACACTTGACTGCAAAAATATTTCCCTGCATATGTTTTGTAAATTATGCCACCATAAACTCTTGTCATGAGTCAAATTTTATTAATTACCATACACTTTTCAATTTATAGAAGAGAAAAAAGATTATGTTTGAAAAAAGTCCAACGCAAGTTTTGCCATCTGAGGAAGATGCCAGGGACATGAGAGGTGTTTCGCAAGACATTATATTACCTCTTATGAACAAAATCTATAAAATCGAATTGTCTCAAACTTTTCTTGGTTGCCTTTTTTATTCCGAAAGATTTTAAAGATTTATTTAACCACCACACGTGTCGCTTTATCGGCCTTAAAATCTATTCTTTCCACGTCCTTTGACTGTTTTTGTATTTTATGGTCCTTTTGATCGTGAGATCCATTTAATGGAAGTTGTCAGCTTCGTGCTGGTACAGACTTTGTGTCATGTATCACACAGAAATTCTCTATTAATCAAAAAAGTAAACCTACCTTATCCCCATAACAAGTGGCCACTTAGATGTAATAACAGTCTTTATCTCCTCGATATCGTTCTTGAAGCCTGCGGCACATGCCTTATTTATATCGTTTCCTGCTATTAGAATTGCTCCCCAGTCCTGTCCTACAAATGAAATAAGTGTTCATCTTCTTAACCAACAGCTATCAGTACTCTTGTCAAGGGCAGTTTGTCGGTGCCATGTCTTGCACCAGAATCCAAGAGTGGAGGTGATAAGGTTTTCATTTCAAATAAATAAATTCATTTGTTACATTCAATTGACATTCTAAAATTTGATATACTGACAAGGGATTCTTGTATAATATCAAAACAAAAAGGAAAATAAATCCAAATATTATCAAGACACTGTTATTTCTTTTACATTCTACTTTTTCACACATTGCCATTTTCAATATATTTAGTTTCATTTAGTTCATTTCAGTAGTTACAAAGCTACCGTGAAGTTTTTCCCTCTCACCGGAGTGTATAGACGGACAAGTTTCATGGAGATCAATGGTAATAATTATAATCCTTCACGATTTGATCTAGGGAATCCGAACTAAAATGTACGCCAGTGTGACCCAGTTTAAAAACTGCAATAGGTCTCATATGACAAATATTCTGACCAGGTTTCTACGACAGTTTTTAGGTAATTCTGCACGTCCGGGTCATATTTATTTTCTACAATGTAAAATCTAAATAAACCCTGATTATTTTTCAAATATTCAGTATATACGGCGAATAAAAAGGTAGGGTCATGTGTTCGATTTTTTGCTAGGCTTTAAAAATATGAACCTCACACTAGTTTTCATGATGGAAGTCTATAGGGAAAATCACAATTTTGATAACATTTTTGCGAATAGAAAATGTTCTACAGCGTAGAATTTCATGAAATTCCCCACAGTTGTAAAACAAAAGATGGTCTTAAATATAGTAAAATAAAATGTATATGTCATTGTAATTTGCTCCATGACGAAAGAGATCCGCACATATCGAGCTGATTTCAAGAGAGTGTTTGGACTTATTCAAAATATCAAACGTTTTATATTTTCTCTTTAAACTGTAGTAATATTGCCATTTTGATAAATTTACTCATTGGTTTTCATTAACTTTATAAAATGAGATTTATTTCCGTATGCCTAAGTCAGGCTTTATTCTCTTATTTTATGTTTAACGGATAAATATCGACATTATTTCCGTATAACCTGCCTAACTACCTTAAACACAAATGAGCTATTTTGAAATTTGGCTAGATGAGACAAGGTCAATCCTTCCTACCAGATTTCACGACGATAAGATAGAATAATGAGTAGTAACAATTTTATCTATGATTTGAAGTGACCTGGTTTTTAATTTGAGATGTCCTAGTTTCAAGTTTCAACTTGAGCTAATACATTTTTTACTAAATGTGACTGATATCCTTTCTATAATAACAAGAACACACGTAAAAGTAATGTTATATGCAACTATATACGTACCTCGTGGCTAAACACATGTAAATAACACAAACGAAGGCAAATATAGCATAGAAGGAACAAACAGACACAGACATGAAGAAGGAATACAGTAGACCATGCCTTGGAACTAGCAGTTGCAAAACTCCACTAGATAATTCAAACTTGTTTACTGGCGCCATACCTCAGTTTAAAGCCCTAACACGCCATGTGAATTCGCTACACACGTAACAATAGCCACGGGAACTCATTGTAAAAACGAAAAATATGCTCATGTAAAGATAAAAAGCTCTTCGATCTGTTACAGCCAAAAGTCGTAAGATGGATGCTCGTCCGGAATACGGACTTTGTCTCGTGCCGAAAATGCCAAAATGGCTTTGATGACTTCTTCGAAGAGGGGAGGTGTTACAGTCGCTTACGCTTATATCATATACGTTTAAAACCAATCTCTGATGACAATCTGTGACAACTGCGTCGATGAGTTAGTTAACTCTTCTGCTTAGTGGTTGGAGCATTTGCATAGTACCCGAGCAACCTGAACCCCGCCACAAGCACTTGAAATTTTTCATATGCTTTTTATTGCAGAATATGTGCTTAAGCAATTTGCAGAAATGGAAACACCATTAAGGGCACGACGAAGCGGGACATATTTTGTCACATGTTTCTAAGTTTCAGTTTGTAGTCAGCAATTTTCCCATGTTGTCAGTTTTTTTAAAGTAATATTTAAGACTGAAAGGAAACATTTTTGTCAAAGTTTAAAGTATTACCATGGAACTTGATTTGATGTTTAAACTTGCATTGTGATCCTAAAATTCTCTGTCACGTTTCAATCCAAAGCGTGCTTAAGTTTCATAAACTATTAAAGATAATGACAAGTTTGGAAAATTGCTAACTACAAATCGAAAAAAGATGTTTAAAATACAAATTAGGGTTATGGGAAATGGTATGTAAACTAATGATCATTACAACCTATTTAGAGGTTCCAGTGAAATACATTAACTGGGTTCAGAGATATTTTAAGAAATATACATAAAATGAAAACAATTTTATCAAATAAAAACGCAAAGCGTTTACACTTAACATTTTCTACGGCCATTAAGGGCTGTTAGAAGTTTCAATCAAACGCACCAAGGTTTTATAAATGTTGAAATAATTGTCAACATTGGAGAATATTTAACAAGTAGAAACGGGAAATAACTTTTTTCAAAACTAAAGTAATAGCTATGCAAACTTACCTTAGAATCCTACAATCTTGGGTTATGTTGTAAATAAAAATATGTATTGGTCAAAGAGATAATCTAGGAAAACGCTTCGGAAAAAACACACAGAACAAGACGGGACAGGTACGGACGGAACAAAGAGATTCCAAAATTTATACAGATCAGCTAGAAAGGTGACCTCCTGAGTGCTGACGAGGTTTGTATATGCTTTGACCTAGCTGTCTAGGTGAACCAGTTGCAAACTTAAAAACGAATTCATTAAGACATATCCCAATCAGGTTTCATGTCTATCAAGTAGAAAAAACACTCACAATAAGTTTGTTCACAATATTTCCAGGTTTTGACACTGATTTGACATTTTGATCCTACGTAACCTTTTGACACACTACAGATGCAGATCTTACAAAGATGGTCTTTCTTATCATGGGTCATTTTATGCACATATATCAGATAGATAATGTGGCCACGGGAGTGTTAGCAATGTTTTTCTTGGTCATGAGGTGCTACTCTAGATACCAAGTTTTATACGTGGCAATTATGACCAAGATTTATGAGGTTCAGATGGTAAATGTGACCTGTAGAGTGTTGAAATTGCAATCAATGGACATAGACCCATTAATTGATGCAAGATAGCCCGTGTGGGCTTGACTTGAGTAATTATAATAATATGTTTTATACTAGGCATGTAGATTGTTAACAAAAGTTCTATAATTGGACATAATGACCTATCAGTAAGTACAAAATCCAAAGGGATTGATGATATCATTTAATGATAAACAACTCTGTTTTATACATAATGACCTAGTTATTTTTACTCAGATGACTCATTTTCAAACTTTCAGACATTCTGATTATATGTCAAGTTGATCAGGTTATCATCATATGGCATATGGCCTGTGGAGTATAAAAAGGTTTTCTATGATTTGATCTTGTGGCTGGCCGCAAAAGTTGTCAAGCTAAACCAAAGAGGTCCATGTCGGATTGCTTTAGACCTAGTTTGATGTATATTTGAATAGAAGCGTGTGTCAGAGGAGTACATTTTCAAATGGTTTCTATTTTTGCTCTGACGGCCAATAAAAGCGGGACTATTTGAAATCATATGAAAGGATTTAATGCTAGGATGCTTCAAACAAATATTGAAGTCATTCTTATGAAAAATGTCAGAGGAGAATGAGAATGTGTTAATATGTTTTTTTTCTGTCTTAAGCTTTTAAATGTTATTTCTATCTTAAGCTTTTGTGGCCCCTAAAAATTTGTGGCAAGTGGAACCATTTGAATAAACATTCTAGCATAAAACTGCTGTTCTTGTCACTTTTCGGGGGTGTTTTAACAGGAGAGAAAACGTGTGTTAACAGAGAGATTCTCGCGCTCACGTGCTGTTATAACACCTTTTTATATATGCGCGTTCCGTGGCAGAACGTAAACGTATTACGGCCCCAAAACGGATAATTCAAATGGAAATGACGTCAACGTGAAAAAACAACTCGGATATTCCCGCGCATTTCATGGAAATTTAATGACGTTGAGGGATAATGTATTCATTTATTCATTTTTCCGCGTTTTATGCTAGAATAGCGTTAGCGCATGCTATTTTCGTGTTATAACATCTTCAGAATCCCTCGGGATACGTTGGTACCCTCGCCCTACGGGCTCGGGCACCAACCAATCCCTCGGGATTCTGCAGACGTTATAACACGAAAAAACATGCGCTATCCCTACAGTGAGAGCACACTACCAGAATGCTTAAAAACCCTTTTTTGGCTCTAATGGCCACTAAAGAGGGTTAATGTGAAACAATTTAAAACTCTTCGTAGGAGAGTAACACCGAATGTAATATAAATCAGCCACGTACTTTCACAGGAGATAATTAAATGTTTTTCGATTTTAAGCTCCAGCAGTTCCCTTTATGGGGTCAAGCGGAGTCATTTTAACAAACATAAAAGAGATACATGCCAGTACTGATACAGACTAAATTTGTGCTATTCTGACTAGTACTTTCTGACAGACTGTTGACAATGGATGATAACGCAAAACTGTTCGTATTTATTAGATAACCCACGTTGAAACTTTGTTTCGGATTCAGGTAGAACGGCTGAGATC